>NC_134690.1:5012822-5062822 GCF_050947455.1 Rhinoderma darwinii | reverse complement strand
CCACTACACTACAGAAACTTGGATATTGATTGTTCCGCAACCCACAACCCGCAAGCCATGCAGAAACGAATTGAGAAAAAGAATCCAGCCAATTAGTGGCAACAAAAAAAATTCCATGTTTCTGCCTTGTCTCGAACAGGGGACCTTTCGCGTGTAAGGCGAACGTGATAACCACTACACTACAGAAACTTCCCCTTGATACAAAAACCCACCATTGCAGCAACCAAAGTTTGACAAATTTAAAGGCTTTCTTTGTGTTAAAAGGAAGACATAGTTCCATGTTTCTGCCCTGTCTCGAACAGGGGACCTTTCGCATGTTAGGCGAACGTGATAACCACTACACTACAGAAACTTGGATATTGATTGTTCTGCAACCCACAACCAGCAAGCCATGCAGAAACGAATTGAGAAAAATAATCCAGCCAATTAGCGGCAACAAAAAAAATTCCATGTTTCTGCCCTGTCTCGAACAGGGGACCTTTCGCGTGTTAGGCGAACGTGATAACCACTACACTACAGAAACTTGGATATTGATTGTTCCGCAACCCACAACCCGCAAGCCATGCAGAAACGAATTGAGAAAAATAATCCAGCCAATTAGTGGCAACAAAAAAAATTCCATGTTTCTGCCCTGTCTCGAACAGGGGACCTTTCGCGTGTTAGGCGAACGTGATAACCACTACACTACAGAAACTTGGATATTGATTGTTCCGCAACCCACAACCTGCAAGCCATGCAGAAACGAATTGAGAAAAAGAATCCAGCCAATTAGTGGCAACCAAAAAAATACCATGTTTCTGCCCTGTCTCGAACAGGGGACCTTTCGCGTGTAAGGCGAACGTGATAACCACTACACTACAGAAACTTGGATATTGATTGTTCCGCAACCCACAACCCGCAAGCCATGCAGAAACGAATTGAGAAAAATAATCCAGCCAATTAGTGGCAACAAAAAAAATTCCATGTTTCTGCCCTGTCTCGAACAGGGGACCTTTCGCGTGTTAGGCGAACGTGATAACCACTACACTACAGAAACTTCCCCTTGATACAAAAACCCACCATTGCAGAAACCAAAGTTTGACAAATTTAAAGGCTTTCTTTGTGTTAAAAGGAACACATAGTTCCTTGTTTCTGCCCAGTTTCGAACAGGGGACCTTTCGCGTGTAAGGCGAACGTGATAACCACTACACTACAGAACCTTGGATATTGATTGTTCTGCAACCCGCAAGCCATGCAGAAACGAATTGAGAAAAATAATCCAGCCAATTAGCGGCAACAAAAAAAATTCCATGTTTCTGCCCTGTCTCGAACAGGGGACCTTTCGCGTGTTAGGCGAACGTGATAACCACTACACTACAGAAACTTGGATATTGATTGTTCCGCAACCCACAACCCGCAAGCCATGCAGAAACGAATTGAGAAAAATAATCCAGCCAATTAGTGGCAACAAAAATAATTCCATGTTTCTGCCCTGTCTCGAACAGGGGACCTTTCGCGTGTTAGGCGAACGTGATAACCACTACACTACAGAAACTTGGATATTGATTGTTCCGCAACCCACAACCCGCAAGCCATGCAGAAACGAATTGAGAAAAATAATCCAGCCAATTAGTGGCAACAAAAAAAATTCCATGTTTCTGCCCTGTCTCGAACAGGGGACCTTTCGCGTGTTAGGCTGACGTGATAACCACTACACTACAGAAACTTCCCCTTGATACAAAAACCCACCATTGCAGAAACCAAAGTTTGACAAATTTAAAGGCTTTCTTTGTGTTAAAAGGAACACATAGTTCCTTGTTTCTGCCCAGTTTCGAACAGGGGACCTTTCGCGTGTAAGGCGAATGTGATAACCACTACACTACAGAACCTTGGATATTGATTGTTCTGCAACCCGCAAGCCATGCAGAAACGAATTGAGAAAAATAATCCAGCCAATTAGCGTCAACAAAAAAAATTCCATGTTTCTGCCCTGTCTCGAACAGGGGACCTTTCGCGTGTTAGGCGAACGTGATAACCACTACACTACAGAAACTTGGATATTGATTGTTCCGCAACCCACAACCCGCAAGCCATGCAGAAACGAATTGAGAAAAATAATCCAGCCAATTAGTGGCAACAAAAAAAATTCCATGTTTCTGCCCTGTCTCGAACAGGGGACCTTTCGCGTGTTAGGCGAACGTGATAACCACTACACTACAGAAACTTGGATATTGATTGTTCCGCAACCCACAACCCGCAAGCCATGCAGAAACGAATTGAGAAAAATAATCCAGCCAATTAGTGGCAACAAAAAAAATACCTTGTTTCTGCCCTGTCTCGAACAGGGGACCTTTCGCGTGTTAGGCGAACGTGATAACCACTACACTACAGAAACTTGGATATTGATTGTTCCGCAAATCCACAACCCGCAAGCCATGCAGAAACGAATTGAGAAAAAGAATCCAGCCAATTAGTGGCAACAAAAAAAATTCCATGTTTCTGCCCTGTCTCGAACAGGGGACCTTTCGCGTGCTAGGCGAACGTGATAACCACTACACTACAGAAACTTGGATATTGATTGTTCCGCAACCCACAACCCGCAAGCCATGCAGAAACGAATTGAGAAAAAGAATCCAGCCAATTAGTGGCAACAAAAAAAATTCCATGTTTCTGCCTTGTCTCGAACAGGGGACCTTTCGCGTGTAAGGCGAACGTGATAACCACTACACTACAGAAACTTCCCCTTGATACAAAAACCCACCATTGCAGAAACCAAAGTTTGACAAATTTAAAGGCTTTCTTTGTGTTAAAAGGAAGACATAGTTCCATGTTTCTGCCCTGTCTCGAACAGGGGACCTTTCGCGTGTTAGGCGAACGTGATAACGACTACACTACAGAAACTTGGATATTGATTGTTCTGCAACCCACAACCCGCAAGCCATGCAGAAACGAATTGAGAAAAAGAATCCAGCCAATTAGTGGCAACCAAAAAAATACCATGTTTCTGCCCTGTCTCGAACAGGGGACCTTTCGCGTGTTAGGCGAACGTGATAACCACTACACTACAGAAACTTGGATATTGATTGTTCCGCAACTCACAACCCGCAAGCCATGCAGAAACGAATTGAGAAAAATAATCCAGCCAATTAGCGGCAACAAAAAAAATTCCATGTTTCTGCCCAGTTTCGAACAGGGGACCTTTCGCGTGTAAGGCGAACGTGATAACCACTACACTACAGAAACTTGGATACTGATTGTTCTGCAACCCGCAACCCGCAAGCCATGCAGAAACGAATTGAGATAAATAATCCAGCCAATTAGTGGCAACAAAAAAAATTCCATGTTTCTGCCCTGTCTCGAACAGGGGACCTTTCGCGTGTAAGGCGAACGTGATAACCACTACACTACAGAAACTTGGATATTGATTGTTCCGCAACCCACAACCCGCAAGCCATGCAGAAACGAATTGAGAAAAATAATCCAGCCAATTAGTGGCAACAAAAAAAATACCTTGTTTCTGCCCTGTCTCGAACAGGGGACCTTTCGTGTGTTAGGCGAACGTGATAACCACTACACTACAGAAACTTGGATATTGATTGTTCCGCAAATCCACAACCCGCAAGCCATGCAGAAACGAATTGAGAAAAAGAATCCAGCCAATTAGTGGCAACAAAAAAAATACCTTGTTTCTGCCCTGTCTCGAACAGTGGACCTTTCGTGTGTTAGGCGAACGTGATAACCACTACACTACAGAAACTTGGATATTGATTGTTCCGCAACCCACAACCCGCAAGCCATGCAGAAACGAATTGAGAAAAATAATCCAGCCAATTAGTGGCAACAAAAAAAATACCTTGTTTCTGCCCTGTCTCGAACAGGGGACCTTTCGTGTGTTAGGCGAACGTGATAACCACTACACTACAGAAACTTGGATATTGATTGTTCCGCAAATCCACAACCCGCAAGCCATGCAGAAACGAATTGAGAAAAAGAATCCAGCCAATTAGTGGCAACAAAAAAAATTCCATGTTTCTGCCCTGTCTCGAACAGGGGACCTTTCGCGTGTTAGGCGAACGTGATAACCACTACACTACAGAAACTTCCCCTTGATACAAAAACCCACCATTGCAGAAACCAAAGTTTGACAAATTTAAAGGCTTTCTTTGTGTTAAAAGGAACACATAGTTCCTTGTTTCTGCCCAGTTTCGAACAGGGGACCTTTCGCGTGTAAGGGGAACGTGATAACCACTACACTACAGAACCTTGGATATTGATTGTTCTGCAACCCGCAAGCCATGCAGAAACGAATTGAGAAAAATAATCCAGCCAATTAGCGGCAACAAAAAAAATTCCATGTTTCTGCCCTGTCTCGAACAGGGGACCTTTCGCGTGTTAGGCGAACGTGATAACCACTACACTACAGAAACTTGGATATTGATTGTTCCGCAACCCACAACCCGCAAGCCATGCAGAAACGAATTGAGAAAAAGAATCCAGCCAATTAGTGGCAACAAAAAAAATTCCATGTTTCTGCCTTGTCTCGAACAGGGGACCTTTCGCGTGTAAGGCGAACGTGATAACCACTACACTACTGAAACTTCCCCTTGATACAAAAACCCACCATTGCAGCAACCAAAGTTTGACAAATTTAAAGGCTTTCTTTGTGTTAAAAGGAAGACATAGTTCCATGTTTCTGCCCTGTCTCGAACAGGGGACCTTTCGCGTGTTAGGCGAACGTGATAACCACTACACTACAGAAACTTGGATATTGATTGTTCTGCAACCCACAACCCGCAAGCCATGCAGAAACGAATTGAGAAAAATAATCCAGCCAATTAGCGGCAACAAAAAAAATTCCATGTTTCTGCCCTGTCTCGAACAGGGGACCTTTCACGTTTTAGGCGAACGTGATAACCACTACACTACAGAAACTTGGATATTGATTGTTCCGCAACCCACAACCCGCAAGCCATGCAGAAACGAATTGAGAAAAAGAATCCAGCCAATTAGTGGCAACAAAAAAAATTCCATGTTTCTGCCTTGTCTCGAACAGGGGACCTTTCGCGTGTTAGGCGAACGTGATAACCACTACACTACAGAAACTTCCCCTTGATACAAAAACCCACCATTGCAGAAACCAAAGTTTGACAAATTTAAAGGCTTTCTTTGTGTTAAAAGGAACACATAGTTCCTTGTTTCTGCCCAGTTTCGAACAGGGGACCTTTCGCGTGTAAGGGGAACGTGATAACCACTACACTACAGAACCTTGGATATTGATTGTTCTGCAACCCGCAAGCCATGCAGAAACGAATTGAGAAAAATAATCCAGCCAATTAGCGGCAACAAAAAAAATTCCATGTTTCTGCCCTGTCTCGAACAGGGGACCTTTCGCGTGTTAGGCGAACGTGATAACCACTACACTACAGAAACTTGGATATTGATTGTTCCGCAACCCACAACCCGCAAGCCATGCAGAAACGAATTGAGAAAAAGAATCCAGCCAATTAGTGGCAACAAAAAAAATTCCATGTTTCTGCCTTGTCTCGAACAGGGGACCTTTCGCGTGTAAGGCGAACGTGATAACCACTACACTACAGAAACTTCCCCTTGATACAAAAACCCACCATTGCAGCAACCAAAGTTTGACAAATTTAAAGGCTTTCTTTGTGTTAAAAGGAAGACATAGTTCCATGTTTCTGCCCTGTCTCGAACAGGGGACCTTTCGCGTGTTAGGCGAACGTGATAACCACTACACTACAGAAACTTGGATATTGATTGTTCTGCAACCCACAACCCGCAAGCCATGCAGAAACGAATTGAGAAAAATAATCCAGCCAATTAGCGGCAACAAAAAAAATTCCATGTTTCTGCCCTGTCTCGAACAGGGGACCTTTCACGTTTTAGGCGAACGTGATAACCACTACACTACAGAAACTTGGATATTGATTGTTCCGCAACCCACAACCCGCAAGCCATGCAGAAACGAATTGAGAAAAATAATCCAGCCAATTAGTGGCAACAAAAAAAATTCCATGTTTCTGCCCTGTCTCGAACAGGGGACCTTTCGCGTGTTAGGCGAACGTGATAACCACTACACTACAGAAACTTGGATATTGATTATTCCGCAACCCACAACCCGCAAGCCATGCAGAAACGAATTGAGAAAAATAATCCAGCCAATTAGTGGCAACAAAAAAAATACCTTGTTTCTGCCCTGTCTCGAACAGGGGACCTTTCGCGTGTTAGGCGAACGTGATAACCACTACACTACAGAAACTTGGATATTGATTGTTCCGCAAATCCACAACCCGCAAGCCATGCAGAAACGAATTGAGAAAAAGAATCCAGCCAATTAGTGGCAACAAAAAAAATTCCATGTTTCTGCCCTGTCTCGAACAGGGGACCTTTCGCGTGTTAGGCGAACGTGATAACCACTACACTACAGAAACTTGGATATTGATTGTTCCGCAACCCACAACCCGCAAGCCATGCAGAAACGAATTGAGAAAAAGAATCCAGCCAATTAGTGGCAACAAAAAAAATTCCATGTTTCTGCCCTGTCTCGAACAGGGGACCTTTCGCGTGTTAGGCGAACGTGATAACCACTACACTACAGAAACTTCCCCTTGATACAAAAACCCACCATTGCAGCAACCAAAGTTTGACAAATTTAAAGGCTTTCTTTGTGTTAAAAGGAAGACATAGTTCCATGTTTCTGCCCTGTCTCGAACAGGGGACCTTTCGCATGTTAGGCGAACGTGATAACCACTACACTACAGAAACTTGGATATTGATTGTTCTGCAACCCACAACCAGCAAGCCATGCAGAAACGAATTGAGAAAAATAATCCAGCCAATTAGCGGCAACAAAAAAAATTCCATGTTTCTGCCCTGTCTCGAACAGGGGACCTTTCGCGTGTTAGGCGAACGTGATAACCACTACACTACAGAAACTTGGATATTGATTGTTCCGCAACCCACAACCCGCAAGCCATGCAGAAACGAATTGAGAAAAATAATCCAGCCAATTAGTGGCAACAAAAAAAATTCCATGTTTCTGCCCTGTCTCGAACAGGGGACCTTTCGCGTGTTAGGCGAACGTGATAACCACTACACTACAGAAACTTGGATATTGATTGTTCCGCAACCCACAACCTGCAAGCCATGCAGAAACGAATTGAGAAAAAGAATCCAGCCAATTAGTGGCAACCAAAAAAATACCATGTTTCTGCCCTGTCTCGAACAGGGGACCTTTCGCGTGTAAGGCGAACGTGATAACCACTACACTACAGAAACTTGGATATTGATTGTTCCGCAACCCACAACCCGCAAGCCATGCAGAAACGAATTGAGAAAAATAATCCAGCCAATTAGTGGCAACAAAAAAAATTCCATGTTTCTGCCCTGTCTCGAACAGGGGACCTTTCGCGTGTTAGGCGAACGTGATAACCACTACACTACAGAAACTTCCCCTTGATACAAAAACCCACCATTGCAGCAACCAAAGTTTGACAAATTTAAAGGCTTTCTTTGTGTTAAAAGGAAGACATAGTTCCATGTTTCTGCCCTGTCTCGAACAGGGGACCTTTCGCATGTTAGGCGAACGTGATAACCACTACACTACAGAAACTTGGATATTGATTGTTCTGCAACCCACAACCAGCAAGCCATGCAGAAACGAATTGAGAAAAAGAATCCAGCCAATTAGTGGCAACAAAAAAAATTCCATGTTTCTGCCCTGTCTCGAACAGGGGACCTTTTGCGTGTTAGGCGAACGTGATAACCACTACACTACAGAAACTTCCCCTTGATACAAAAACCCACCATTGCAGAAACCAAAGTTTGACAAATTTAAAGGCTTTCTTTGTGTTAAAAGGAACACATAGTTCCTTGTTTCTGCCCAGTTTCGAACAGGGGCGTGTAAGGCGAACGTGATAACCACTACACTACAGAACCTTGGATATTGATTGTTCTGCAACCCGCAAGCCATGCAGAAACGAATTGAGAAAAATAATCCAGCCAATTAGCGGCAACAAAAAAAATTCCATGTTTCTGCCCTGTCTCGAACAGGGGACCTTTCGCGTGTTAGGCGAACGTGATAACCACTACATTACAGAAACTTGGATATTGATTGTTCCGCAACCCACAACCCGCAAGCCATGCAGAAACGAATTGAGAAAAATAATCCAGCCAATTAGTGGCAACAAAAAAAATTCCATGTTTCTGCCCTGTCTCGAACAGGGGACCTTTCGCGTGTTAGGCGAACGTGAAAACCACTACACTACAGAAACTTGGATATTGATTGTTCCGCAACCCACAACCTGCAAGCCATGCAGAAACGAATTGAGAAAAATAATCCAGCCAATTAGTGGCAACAAAAAAAATTCCATGTTTCTGCCCTGTCTCGAACAGGGGACCTTTCGCGTGTTAGGCGAACGTGATAACCACTACACTACAGAAACTTGGATATTGATTGTTCCGCAACCCACAACCTGCAAGCCATGCAGAAACGAATTGAGAAAAAGAATCCAGCCAATTAGTGGCAACCAAAAAAATACCATGTTTCTGCCCTGTCTCGAACAGGGGACCTTTCGCGTGTAAGGCGAACATGATAACCACTACACTACAGAAACTTGGATATTGATTGTTCCGCAACCCACAACCCGCAAGCCATGCAGAAACGAATTGAGAAAAATAATCCAGCCAATTAGTGGCAACAAAAAAAATTCCATGTTTCTGCCCTGTCTCGAACAGGGGACCTTTCGCGTGTTAGGCGAACGTGATAACCACTACACTACAGAAACTTGGATATTGATTGTTCCGCAACCCACAACCTGCAAGCCATGCAGAAACGAATTGAGAAAAAGAATCCAGCCAATTAGTGGCAACCAAAAAAATACCATGTTTCTGCCCTGTCTCGAACAGGGGACCTTTCGCGTGTAAGGCGAACGTGATAACCACTACACTACAGAAACTTGGATATTGATTGTTCCGCAACCCACAACCCGCAAGCCATGCAGAAACGAATTGAGAAAAATAATCCAGCCAATTAGTGGCAACAAAAAAAATTCCATGTTTCTGCCCTGTCTCGAACAGGGGACCTTTCGCGTGTAAGGCGAACGTGATAACCACTACACTACAGAAACTTGGATATTGATTGTTCCGCAACCCACAACCCGCAAGCCATGCAGAAACGAATTGAGAAAAATAATCCAGCCAATTAGTGGCAACAAAAAAAATTCCATGTTTCTGCCCTGTCTCGAACAGGGGACCTTTCGCGTGTTAGGCGAACGTGATAACCACTACACTACAGAAACTTGGATATTGATTGTTCCGCAACCCACAACCTGCAAGCCATGCAGAAACGAATTGAGAAAAAGAATCCAGCCAATTAGTGGCAACCAAAAAAATACCATGTTTCTGCCCTGTCTCGAACAGGGGACCTTTCGCGTGTAAGGCGAACGTGATAACCACTACACTACAGAAACTTGGATATTGATTGTTCCGCAACCCACAACCCGCAAGCCATGCAGAAACGAATTGAGAAAAATAATCCAGCCAATTAGTGGCAACAAAAAAAATTCCATGTTTCTGCCCTGTCTCGAACAGGGGACCTTTCGCGTGTTAGGCGAACGTGATAACCACTACACTACAGAAACTTGGATATTGACTGTTCCGCAACCCACAACCTGCAAGCCATGCAGAAACAAATTGAGAAAAAGAATCCAGCCAATTAGTGGCAACCAAAAAAATACCATGTTTCTGCCCTGTCTCGAACAGGGGACCTTTCGCGTGTAAGGCGAACGTGATAACCACTACACTACAGAAACTTGGATATTGATTGTTCTGCAACCCACAACCAGCAAGCCATGCAGAAACGAATTGAGAAAAAGAATCCAGCCAATTAGTGGCAACAAAAAAAATTCCATGTTTCTGCCCTGTCTCGAACAGGGGACCTTTTGCGTGTTAGGCGAACGTGATAACCACTACACTACAGAAACTTCCCCTTGATACAAAAACCCACCATTGCAGAAACCAAAGTTTGACAAATTTAAAGGCTTTCTTTGTGTTAAAAGGAACACATAGTTCCTTGTTTCTGCCCAGTTTCGAACAGGGGCGTGTAAGGCGAACGTGATAACCACTACACTACAGAACCTTGGATATTGATTGTTCTGCAACCCGCAAGCCATGCAGAAACGAATTGAGAAAAATAATCCAGCCAATTAGCGGCAACAAAAAAAATTCCATGTTTCTGCCCTGTCTCGAACAGGGGACCTTTCGCGTGTTAGGCGAACGTGATAACCACTACATTACAGAAACTTGGATATTGATTGTTCCGCAACCCACAACCCGCAAGCCATGCAGAAACGAATTGAGAAAAATAATCCAGCCAATTAGTGGCAACAAAAAAAATTCCATGTTTCTGCCCTGTCTCGAACAGGGGACCTTTCGCGTGTTAGGCGAACGTGAAAACCACTACACTACAGAAACTTGGATATTGATTGTTCCGCAACCCACAACCTGCAAGCCATGCAGAAACGAATTGAGAAAAATAATCCAGCCAATTAGTGGCAACAAAAAAAATTCCATGTTTCTGCCCTGTCTCGAACAGGGGACCTTTCGCGTGTTAGGCGAACGTGATAACCACTACACTACAGAAACTTGGATATTGATTGTTCCGCAACCCACAACCTGCAAGCCATGCAGAAACGAATTGAGAAAAAGAATCCAGCCAATTAGTGGCAACCAAAAAAATACCATGTTTCTGCCCTGTCTCGAACAGGGGACCTTTCGCGTGTAAGGCGAACATGATAACCACTACACTACAGAAACTTGGATATTGATTGTTCCGCAACCCACAACCCGCAAGCCATGCAGAAACGAATTGAGAAAAATAATCCAGCCAATTAGTGGCAACAAAAAAAATTCCATGTTTCTGCCCTGTCTCGAACAGGGGACCTTTCGCGTGTTAGGCGAACGTGATAACCACTACACTACAGAAACTTGGATATTGATTGTTCCGCAACCCACAACCTGCAAGCCATGCAGAAACGAATTGAGAAAAAGAATCCAGCCAATTAGTGGCAACCAAAAAAATACCATGTTTCTGCCCTGTCTCGAACAGGGGACCTTTCGCGTGTAAGGCGAACGTGATAACCACTACACTACAGAAACTTGGATATTGATTGTTCCGCAACCCACAACCCGCAAGCCATGCAGAAACGAATTGAGAAAAATAATCCAGCCAATTAGTGGCAACAAAAAAAATTCCATGTTTCTGCCCTGTCTCGAACAGGGGACCTTTCGCGTGTAAGGCGAACGTGATAACCACTACACTACAGAAACTTGGATATTGATTGTTCCGCAACCCACAACCCGCAAGCCATGCAGAAACGAATTGAGAAAAATAATCCAGCCAATTAGTGGCAACAAAAAAAATTCCATGTTTCTGCCCTGTCTCGAACAGGGGACCTTTCGCGTGTTAGGCGAACGTGATAACCACTACACTACAGAAACTTGGATATTGATTGTTCTGCAACCCACAACCAGCAAGCCATGCAGAAACGAATTGAGAAAAATAATCCAGCCAATTAGCGGCAACAAAAAAAATTCCATGTTTCTGCCCTGTCTCGAACAGGGGACCTTTCGCGTGTTAGGCGAACGTGATAACCACTACACTACAGAAACTTCCCCTTGATACAAAAACCCACCATTGCAGCAACCAAAGTTTGACAAATTTAAAGGCTTTCTTTGTGTTAAAAGGAAGACATAGTTCCATGTTTCTGCCCTGTCTCGAACAGGGGACCTTTCGCATGTTAGGCGAACGTGATAACCACTACACTACAGAAACTTGGATATTGATTGTTCTGCAACCCACAACCAGCAAGCCATGCAGAAACGAATTGAGAAAAATAATCCAGCCAATTAGCGGCAACAAAAAAAATTCCATGTTTCTGCCCTGTCTCGAACAGGGGACCTTTCGCGTGTTAGGCGAACGTGATAACCACTACACTACAGAAACTTGGATATTGATTGTTCCGCAACCCACAACCCGCAAGCCATGCAGAAACGAATTGAGAAAAATAATCCAGCCAATTAGTGGCAACAAAAAAAATTCCATGTTTCTGCCCTGTCTCGAACAGGGGACCTTTCGCGTGTTAGGCGAACGTGATAACCACTACACTACAGAAACTTGGATATTGATTGTTCCGCAACCCACAACCTGCAAGCCATGCAGAAACGAATTGAGAAAAAGAATCCAGCCAATTAGTGGCAACCAAAAAAATACCATGTTTCTGCCCTGTCTCGAACAGGGGACCTTTCGCGTGTAAGGCGAACGTGATAACCACTACACTACAGAAACTTGGATATTGATTGTTCCGCAACCCACAACCCGCAAGCCATGCAGAAACGAATTGAGAAAAATAATCCAGCCAATTAGTGGCAACAAAAAAAATTCCATGTTTCTGCCCTGTCTCGAACAGGGGACCTTTCGCGTGTTAGGCGAACGTGATAACCACTACACTACAGAAACTTCCCCTTGATACAAAAACCCACCATTGCAGCAACCAAAGTTTGACAAATTTAAAGGCTTTCTTTGTGTTAAAAGGAAGACATAGTTCCATGTTTCTGCCCTGTCTCGAACAGGGGACCTTTCGCATGTTAGGCGAACGTGATAACCACTACACTACAGAAACTTGGATATTGATTGTTCTGCAACCCACAACCAGCAAGCCATGCAGAAACGAATTGAGAAAAATAATCCAGCCAATTAGCGGCAACAAAAAAAATTCCATGTTTCTGCCCTGTCTCGAACAGGGGACCTTTCGCGTGTTAGGCGAACGTGATAACCACTACACTACAGAAACTTGGATATTGATTGTTCCGCAACCCACAACCCGCAAGCCATGCAGAAACGAATTGAGAAAAATAATCCAGCCAATTAGTGGCAACAAAAAAAATTCCATGTTTCTGCCCTGTCTCGAACAGGGGACCTTTCGCGTGTTAGGCGAACGTGATAACCACTACACTACAGAAACTTGGATATTGATTGTTCCGCAACCCACAACCTGCAAGCCATGCAGAAACGAATTGAGAAAAAGAATCCAGCCAATTAGTGGCAACCAAAAAAATACCATGTTTCTGCCCTGTCTCGAACAGGGGACCTTTCGCGTGTAAGGCGAACGTGATAACCACTACACTACAGAAACTTGGATATTGATTGTTCCGCAACCCACAACCCGCAAGCCATGCAGAAACGAATTGAGAAAAATAATCCAGCCAATTAGTGGCAACAAAAAAAATTCCATGTGTCTGCCCTGTCTCGAACAGGGGACCTTTCGCGTGTTAGGCGAACGTGATAACCACTACACTACAGAAACTTGGATATTGATTGTTCCGCAACCCACAACCTGCAAGCCATGCAGAAACAAATTGAGAAAAAGAATCCAGCCAATTAGTGGCAACCAGAAAAATACCATGTTTCTGCCCTGTCTCGAACAGGGGACCTTCCGCGTGTAAGGCGAACGTGATAACCACTACACTACAGAAACTTGGATATTGATTGTTCCGCAACCCACAACCCGCAAGCCATGCAGAAACGAATTGAGAAAAATAATCCAGCCAATTAGTGGCAACAAAAAAAATTCCATGTTTCTGCCCTGTCTCGAACAGGGGACCTTTCGCGTGTTAGGCGAACGTGATAACCACTACACTACAGAAACTTCCCCTTGATACAAAAACCCACCATTGCAGAAACCAAAGTTTGACAAATTTAAAGGCTTTCTTTGTGTTAAAAGGAACACATAGTTCCTTGTTTCTGCCCAGTTTCGAACAGGGGACCTTTCGCGTGTAAGGCGAACGTGATAACCACTACACTACAGAACCTTGGATATTGGTTGTTCTGCAACCCGCAAGCCATGCAGAAACGAATTGAGAAAAATAATCCAGCCAATTAGCGGCAACAAAAAAAATTCCATGTTTCTGCCCTGTCTCGAACAGGGGACCTTTCGCGTGTTAGGCGAACGTGATAACCACTACACTACAGAAACTTGGATATTGATTGTTCCGCAACCCACAACCCGCAAGCCATGCAGAAACGAATTGAGAAAAATAATCCAGCCAATTAGTGGCAACAAAAATAATTCCATGTTTCTGCCCTGTCTCGAACAGGGGACCTTTCGCGTGTTAGGCGAACGTGATAACCACTACACTACAGAAACTTGGATATTGATTGTTCCGCAACCCACAACCCGCAAGCCATGCAGAAACGAATTGAGAAAAATAATCCAGCCAATTAGTGGCAACAAAAAAAATTCCATGTTTCTGCCCTGTCTCGAACAGGGGACCTTTCGCGTGTTAGGCTAACGTGATAACCACTACACTACAGAAACTTCCCCTTGATACAAAAACCCACCATTGCAGAAACCAAAGTTTGACAAATTTAAAGGCTTTCTTTGTGTTAAAAGGAACACATAGTTCCTTGTTTCTGCCCAGTTTCGAACAGGGGACCTTTCGCGTGTAAGGCGAACGTGATAACCACTACACTACAGAACCTTGGATATTGATTGTTCTGCAACCCGCAAGCCATGCAGAAACGAATTGAGAAAAATAATCCAGCCAATTAGCGGCAACAAAAAAAATTCCATGTTTCTGCCCTGTCTCGAACAGGGGACCTTTCGCGTGTTAGGCGAACGTGATAACCACTACACTACAGAAACTTGGATATTGATTGTTCCGCAACCCACAACCCGCAAGCCATGCAGAAACGAATTGAGAAAAATAATCCAGCCAATTAGTGGCAACAAAAAAAATTCCATGTTTCTGCCCTGTCTCGAACAGGGGACCTTTCGCGTGTTAGGCGAACGTGATAACCACTACACTACAGAAACTTGGATATTGATTGTTCCGCAACCCACAACCCGCAAGCCATGCAGAAACGAATTGAGAAAAATAATCCAGCCAATTAGTGGCAACAAAAAAAATACCTTGTTTCTGCCCTGTCTCGAACAGGGGACCTTTCGCGTGTTAGGCGAACGTGATAACCACTACACTACAGAAACTTGGATATTGATTGTTCCGCAAATCCACAACCCGCAAGCCATGCAGAAACGAATTGAGAAAAATAATCCAGCCAATTAGTGGCAACAAAAATAATTCCATGTTTCTGCCCTGTCTCGAACAGGGGACCTTCCGCGTGTAAGGCGAACGTGATAACCACTACACTACAGAAACTTGGATATTGATTGTTCCGCAACCCACAACCCGCAAGCCATGCAGAAACGAATTGAGAAAAATAATCCAGCCAATTAGTGGCAACAAAAAAAATTCCATGTTTCTGCCCTGTCTCGAACAGGGGACCTTTCGCGTGTTAGGCGAACGTGATAACCACTACACTACAGAAACTTCCCCTTGATACAAAAACCCACCATTGCAGAAACCAAAGTTTGACAAATTTAAAGGCTTTCTTTGTGTTAAAAGGAACACATAGTTCCTTGTTTCTGCCCAGTTTCGAACAGGGGACCTTTCGCGTGTAAGGCGAACGTGATAACCACTACACTACAGAACCTTGGATATTGATTGTTCTGCAACCCACAAGCCATGCAGAAACGAATTGAGAAAAATAATCCAGCCAATTAGCGGCAACAAAAAAAATTCCATGTTTCTGCCCTGTCTCGAACAGGGGACCTTTCGCGTGTTAGGCGAACGTGATAACCACTACACTACAGAAACTTGGATATTGATTGTTCCGCAACCCACAACCCGCAAGCCATGCAGAAACGAATTGAGAAAAATAATCCAGCCAATTAGTGGCAACAAAAATAATTCCATGTTTCTGCCCTGTCTCGAACAGGGGACCTTTCGCGTGTTAGGCGAACGTGATAACCACTACACTACAGAAACTTGGATATTGATTGTTCCGCAACCCACAACCCGCAAGCCATGCAGAAACGAATTGAGAAAAATAATCCAGCCAATTAGTGGCAACAAAAAAAATTCCATGTTTCTGCCCTGTCTCGAACAGGGGACCTTTCGCGTGTTAGGCTAACGTGATAACCACTACACTACAGAAACTTCCCCTTGATACAAAAACCCACCATTGCAGAAACCAAAGTTTGACAAATTTAAAGGCTTTCTTTGTGTTAAAAGGAACACATAGTTCCTTGTTTCTGCCCAGTTTCGAACAGGGGACCTTTCGCGTGTAAGGCGAACGTGATAACCACTACACTACAGAACCTTGGATATTGATTGTTCTGCAACCCGCAAGCCATGCAGAAACGAATTGAGAAAAATAATCCAGCCAATTAGCGGCAACAAAAAAAATTCCATGTTTCTGCCCTGTCTCGAACAGGGGACCTTTCGCGTGTTAGGCGAACGTGATAACCACTACACTACAGAAACTTGGATATTGATTGTTCCGCAACCCACAACCCGCAAGCCATGCAGAAACGAATTGAGAAAAATAATCCAGCCAATTAGTGGCAACAAAAAAAATTCCATGTTTCTGCCCTGTCTCGAACAGGGGACCTTTCGCGTGTTAGGCGAACGTGATAACCACTACACTACAGAAACTTGGATATTGATTGTTCCGCAACCCACAACCCGCAAGCCATGCAGAAACGAATTGAGAAAAATAATCCAGCCAATTAGTGGCAACAAAAAAAATACCTTGTTTCTGCCCTGTCTCGAACAGGGGACCTTTCGCGTGTTAGGCGAACGTGATAACCACTACACTACAGAAACTTGGATATTGATTGTTCCGCAACCCACAACCCGCAAGCCATGCAGAAACGAATTGAGAAAAAGAATCCAGCCAATTCGTGGCAACAAAAAAAATTCCATGTTTCTGCCTTGTCTCGAACAGGGGACCTTTCGCGTGTAAGGCGAACGTGATAACCACTACACTACAGAAACTTCCCCTTGATACAAAAACCCACCATTGCAGAAACCAAAGTTTGACAAATTTAAAGGCTTTCTTTGTGTTAAAAGGAAGACATAGTTCCATGTTTCTGCCCTGTCTCGAACAGGGGACCTTTCGCGTGTTAGGCGAACGTGATAACGACTACACTACAGAAACTTGGATATTGATTGTTCTGCAACCCACAACCCGCAAGCCATGCAGAAACGAATTGAGAAAATGAATCCAGCCAATTAGTGGCAACCAAAAAAATACCATGTTTCTGCCCTGTCTCGAACAGGGGACCTTTCGCGTGTTAGGCGAACGTGATAACCACTACACTACAGAAACTTGGATATTGATTGTTCCGCAACTCACAACCCGCAAGCCATGCAGAAACGAATTGAGAAAAATAATCCAGCCAATTAGCGGCAACAAAAAAAATTCCATGTTTCTGCCCAGTTTCGAACAGGGGACCTTTCGCGTGTAAGGCGAACGTGATAACCACTACACTACAGAAACTTGGATATTGATTGTTCTGCAACCCGCAACCCGCAAGCCATGCAGAAACGAATTGAGAAAAATAATCCAGCCAATTAGTGGCAACAAAAAAAATTCCATGTTTCTGCCCTGTCTCGAACAGGGGACCTTTCGCGTGTAAGGCGAACGTGATAACCACTACACTACAGAAACTTGGATATTGATTGTTCCGCAACCCACAACCCGCAAGCCATGCAGAAACGAATTGAGAAAAATAATCCAGCCAATTAGCGGCAACAAAAAAAATTTCATGTTTCTGCCCTGTCTCGAACAGGGGACCTTTCGCGTGTAAGGCGAACGTGATAACCACTACACTACAGAAACTTCCCCTTGATACAAAAACCCACCATTGCAGAAACCAAAGTTTGACAAATTTAAAGGCTTTCTTTGTGTTAAAAGGAACACATAGTTCCTTGTTTCTGCCCAGTTTCGAACAGGGGACCTTTCGCGTGTAAGGCGAACGTGATAACCACTACACTACAGAAACTTGGATATTGATTGTTCCGCAACCCACAACCCGCAAGCCATGCAGAAACGAATTGAGAAAAATAATCCAGCCAATTAGTGGCAACAAAAAAAATTCCATGTTTCTGCCCTGTCTCGAACAGGGGACCTTTCGCGTGTTAGGCGAACGTGATAACCACTACACTACAGAAACTTGGATATTGATTGTTCCGCAACCCACAACCCGCAAGCCATGCAGAAACGAATTGAGAAAAATAATCCAGCCAATTAGTGGCAACAAAAAAAATTCCATGTTTCTGCCCTGTCTCGAACAGGGGACCTTTCGCGTGTTAGGCGAACGTGATAACCACTACACTACAGAAACTTGGATATTGATTGTTCCGCAACTCACAACCCGCAAGCCATGCAGAAACGAATTGAGAAAAATAATCCAGCCAATTAGCGGCAACAAAAAAAATTCCATGTTTCTGCCCAGTTTCGAACAGGGGACCTTTCGCGTGTAAGGCGAACGTGATAACCACTACACTACAGAAACTTGGATATTGATTGTTCTGCAACCCGCAACCCGCAAGCCATGCAGAAACGAATTGAGAAAAATAATCCAGCCAATTAGTGGCAACAAAAAAAATTCCATGTTTCTGCCCTGTCTCGAACATGGGACCTTTCGCGTGTAAGGCGAACGTGATAACCACTACACTACAGAAACTTGGATATTGATTGTTCCGCAACCCACAACCCGCAAGCCATGCAGAAACGAATTGAGAAAAATAATCCAGCCAATTAGTGGCAACCAAAAAAATACCATGTTTCTGCCCTGTCTCGAACAGGGGACCTTCCGCGTGTAAGGCGAACGTGATAACCACTACACTACAGAAACTTGGATATTGATTGTTCCGCAACCCACAACCCGCAAGCCATGCAGAAACGAATTGAGAAAAATAATCCAGCCAATTAGTGGCAACAAAAAAAATTCCATGTTTCTGCCCTGTCTCGAACAGGGGACCTTTCGCGTGTTAGGCGAACGTGATAACCACTACACTACAGAAACTTCCCCTTGATACAAAAACCCACCATTGCAGAAACCAAAGTTTGACAAATTTAAAGGCTTTCTTTGTGTTAAAAGGAACACATAGTTCCTTGTTTCTGCCCAGTTTCGAACAGGGGACCTTTCGCGTGTAAGGCGAACGTGATAACCACTACACTACAGAACCTTGGATATTGATTGTTCTGCAACCCACAAGCCATGCAGAAACGAATTGAGAAAAATAATCCAGCCAATTAGCGGCAACAAAAAAAATTCCATGTTTCTGCCCTGTCTCGAACAGGGGACCTTTCGCGTGTTAGGCGAACGTGATAACCACTACACTACAGAAACTTGGATATTGATTGTTCCGCAACCCACAACCCGCAAGCCATGCAGAAACGAATTGAGAAAAATAATCCAGCCAATTAGTGGCAACAAAAATAATTCCATGTTTCTGCCCTGTCTCGAACAGGGGACCTTTCGCGTGTTAGGCGAACGTGATAACCACTACACTACAGAAACTTGGATATTGATTGTTCCGCAACCCACAACCCGCAAGCCATGCAGAAACGAATTGAGAAAAATAATCCAGCCAATTAGTGGCAACAAAAAAAATTCCATGTTTCTGCCCTGTCTCGAACAGGGGACCTTTCGCGTGTTAGGCTAACGTGATAACCACTACACTACAGAAACTTCCCCTTGATACAAAAACCCACCATTGCAGAAACCAAAGTTTGACAAATTTAAAGGCTTTCTTTGTGTTAAAAGGAACACATAGTTCCTTGTTTCTGCCCAGTTTCGAACAGGGGACCTTTCGCGTGTAAGGCGAACGTGATAACCACTACACTACAGAACCTTGGATATTGATTGTTCTGCAACCCGCAAGCCATGCAGAAACGAATTGAGAAAAATAATCCAGCCAATTAGCGGCAACAAAAAAAATTCCATGTTTCTGCCCTGTCTCGAACAGGGGACCTTTCGCGTGTTAGGCGAACGTGATAACCACTACACTACAGAAACTTGGATATTGATTGTTCCGCAACCCACAACCCGCAAGCCATGCAGAAACGAATTGAGAAAAATAATCCAGCCAATTAGTGGCAACAAAAAAAATTCCATGTTTCTGCCCTGTCTCGAACAGGGGACCTTTCGCGTGTTAGGCGAACGTGATAACCACTACACTACAGAAACTTGGATATTGATTGTTCCGCAACCCACAACCCGCAAGCCATGCAGAAACGAATTGAGAAAAATAATCCAGCCAATTAGTGGCAACAAAAAAAATACCTTGTTTCTGCCCTGTCTCGAACAGGGGACCTTTCGCGTGTTAGGCGAACGTGATAACCACTACACTACAGAAACTTGGATATTGATTGTTCCGCAACCCACAACCCGCAAGCCATGCAGAAACGAATTGAGAAAAAGAATCCAGCCAATTCGTGGCAACAAAAAAAATTCCATGTTTCTGCCTTGTCTCGAACAGGGGACCTTTCGCGTGTAAGGCGAACGTGATAACCACTACACTACAGAAACTTCCCCTTGATACAAAAACCCACCATTGCAGAAACCAAAGTTTGACAAATTTAAAGGCTTTCTTTGTGTTAAAAGGAAGACATAGTTCCATGTTTCTGCCCTGTCTCGAACAGGGGACCTTTCGCGTGTTAGGCGAACGTGATAACGACTACACTACAGAAACTTGGATATTGATTGTTCTGCAACCCACAACCCGCAAGCCATGCAGAAACGAATTGAGAAAATGAATCCAGCCAATTAGTGGCAACCAAAAAAATACCATGTTTCTGCCCTGTCTCGAACAGGGGACCTTTCGCGTGTTAGGCGAACGTGATAACCACTACACTACAGAAACTTGGATATTGATTGTTCCGCAACTCACAACCCGCAAGCCATGCAGAAACGAATTGAGAAAAATAATCCAGCCAATTAGCGGCAACAAAAAAAATTCCATGTTTCTGCCCAGTTTCGAACAGGGGACCTTTCGCGTGTAAGGCGAACGTGATAACCACTACACTACAGAAACTTGGATATTGATTGTTCTGCAACCCGCAACCCGCAAGCCATGCAGAAACGAATTGAGAAAAATAATCCAGCCAATTAGTGGCAACAAAAAAAATTCCATGTTTCTGCCCTGTCTCGAACAGGGGACCTTTCGCGTGTAAGGCGAACGTGATAACCACTACACTACAGAAACTTGGATATTGATTGTTCCGCAACCCACAACCCGCAAGCCATGCAGAAACGAATTGAGAAAAATAATCCAGCCAATTAGTGGCAACAAAAAAAATACCTTGTTTCTGCCCTGTCTCGAACAGGGGACCTTTCGTGTGTTAGGCGAACGTGATAACCACTACACTACAGAAACTTTGATATTGATTGTTCCGCAAATCCACAACCCGCAAGCCATGCAGAAACGAATTGAGAAAAAGAATCCAGCCAATTAGTGGCAACAAAAAAAATTCCATGTTTCTGCCCTGTCTCGAACAGAGGACCTTTCGCGTGTTAGGCGAACGTGATAACCACTACACTACAGAAACTTGGATATTGATTGTTCCGCAACCCACAACCCGCAAGCCATGCAGAAACGAATTGAGAAAAATAATCCAGCCAATTAGTGGCAACAAAAAAAATTCCATGTTTCTGCCCTGTCTCGAACAGGGGACCTTTCGCGTGTAAGGCGAACGTGATAACCACTACACTACAGAAACTTCCCCTTGATACAAAAACCCACCATTGCAGAAACCAAAGTTTGACAAATTTAAAGGCTTTCTTTGTGTTAAAAGGAACACATAGTTCCTTGTTTCTGCCCAGTTTCGAACAGGGGACCTTTCGCGTGTAAGGCGAACGTGATAACCACTACACTACAGAAACTTGGATATTGATTGTTCCGCAACCCACAACCCGCAAGCCATGCAGAAACGAATTGAGAAAAATAATCCAGCCAATTAGTGGCAACAAAAAAAATTCCATGTTTCTGCCCTGTCTCGAACAGGGGACCTTTCGCGTGTTAGGCGAACGTGATAACCACTACACTACAGAAACTTGGATATTGATTGTTCCGCAACCCACAACCCGCAAGCCATGCAGAAACGAATTGAGAAAAATAATCCAGCCAATTAGTGGCAACAAAAAAAATTCCATGTTTCTGCCCTGTCTCGAACAGGGGACCTTTCGCGTGTTAGGCGAACGTGATAACCACTACACTACAGAAACTTGGATATTGATTGTTCCGCAACTCACAACCCGCAAGCCATGCAGAAACGAATTGAGAAAAATAATCCAGCCAATTAGTGCCAACAAAAAAAATTCCATGTTTCTGCCCAGTTTCGAACAGGGGACCTTTCGCGTGTAAGGCGAACGTGATAACCACTACACTACAGAAACTTGGATATTGATTGTTCTGCAACCCGCAACCCGCAAGCCATGCAGAAACGAATTGAGAAAAATAATCCAGCCAATTAGTGGCAACAAAAAAAATTCCATGTTTCTGCCCTGTCTCGAACAGGGGACCTTTCGCGTGTAAGGCGAACGTGATAACCACTACACTACAGAAACTTGGATATTGATTGTTCCGCAACCCACAACCCGCAAGCCATGCAGAAACGAATTGAGAAAAATAATCCAGCCAATTAGTGGCAACAAAAAAAATACCTTGTTTCTGCCCTGTCTCGAACAGGGGACCTTTCGCGTGTTAGGCGAACGTGATAACCACTACACTACAGAAACTTGGATATTGATTGTTCCGCAAATCCACAACCCGCAAGCCATGCAGAAACGAATTGAGAAAAAGAATCCAGCCAATTAGTGGCAACAAAAAAAATTCCATGTTTCTGCCCTGTCTCGAACAGGGGACCTTTCGCGTGTTAGGCGAACGTGATAACCACTACACTACAGAAACTTGGATATTGATTGTTCCGCAACCCACAACCCGCAAGCCATGCAGAAACGAATTGAGAAAAATAATCCAGCCAATTAGTGGCAACAAAAAAAATTCCATGTTTCTGCCCTGTCTCGAACAGGGGACCTTTTGCGTGTAAGGCGAACGTGATAACCACTACACTACAGAAACTTGGATATTGATTGTTCCGCAACCCACAACCCGCAAGCCATGCAGAAACGAATTGAGAAAAATAATCCAGCCAATTAGTGGCAACCAAAAAAATACCATGTTTCTGCCCTGTCTCGAACAGGGGACCTTCCGCGTGTAAGGCGAACGTGATAACCACTACACTACAGAAACTTGGATATTGATTGTTCCGCAACCCACAACCCGCAAGCCATGCAGAAACGAATTGAGAAAAATAATCCAGCCAATTAGTGGCAACAAAAAAAATTCCATGTTTCTGCCCTGTCTCGAACAGGGGACCTTTCGCGTGTTAGGCGAACGTGATAACCACTACACTACAGAAACTTGGATATTGATTGTTCAGCAACCCACAACCCGCAAGCCATGCAGAAACGAATTGAGAAAAATAATCCAGCCAATTAGCGGCAACAAAAAAAATTCCATGTTTCTGCCCTGTCTCGAACAGGGGACCTTTCGCGTGTAAGGCGAACTGATAACCACTACACTACAGAAACTTGGATATTGATTGTTCCGCAACCCACAACCCGCAAGCCATGCAGAAACGAATTGAGAAAAAGAATCCAGCCAATTCGTGGCAACAAAAAAAATTCCATGTTTCTGCCTTGTCTCGAACAGGGGACCTTTCGCGTGTAAGGCGAACGTGATAACCACTACACTACAGAAACTTCCCCTTGATACAAAAACCCACCATTGCAGAAACCAAAGTTTGACAAATTTAAAGGCTTTCTTTGTGTTAAAAGGAAGACATAGTTCCTTGTTTCTGGCCAGTTTCGAACAGGGGACCTTTCGCATGTGAGGCGAACGTGATAACCACTACACTACAGAAACTTGGATATTGATTGTTCTGCAACCCACAACCCGCAAGCCATGCAGAAACGAATTGAGAAAAAGAATCCAGCCAATTAGTGGCAACCAAAAAAATACCATGTTTCTGCCCTGTCTCGAACAGGGGACCTTTCGCGTGTAAGGCGAACGTGATAACCACTACACTACAGAAACTTGGATATTGATTGTTCCGCAACCCACAACCCGCAAGCCATGCAGAAACGAATTGAGAAAAATAATCCAGCCAATTAGTGGCAACAAAAAAAATTCCATGTTTCTGCCCTGTCTCGAACAGGGGACCTTTCGCGTGTTAGGCGTACGTGATAACCACTACACTACAGAAACTTGGATATTGATTGTTCCGCAACTCACAACCCGCAAGCCATGCAGAAACGAATTGAGAAAAATAATCCAGCCAATTAGCGGCAACAAAAAAAATTCCATGTTTCTGCCCAGTTTCGAACAGGGGACCTTTCGCGTGTAAGGCGAACGTGATAACCACTACACTACAGAAACTTGGATATTGATTGTTCTGCAACCCGCAACCCGCAAGCCATGCAGAAACGAATTGAGAAAAATAATCCAGCCAATTAGTGGCAACAAAAAAAATTCCATGTTTCTGCCCTGTCTCGAACAGGGGACCTTTCGCGTGTTAGGCGAACGTGATAACCACTACACTACAGAAACTTGGATATTGATTGTTCCGCAACCCACAACCCGCAAGCCATGCAGAAACGAATTGAGAAAAATAATCTAGCCAATTAGTGGCAACAAAAAAAATACCTTGTTTCTGCCCTGTCTCGAACAGGGGACCTTTCGCGTGTTAGGCGAACGTGATAACCACTACACTACAGAAACTTGGATATTGATTGTTCCGCAAATCCACAACCCGCAAGCCATGCAGAAACGAATTGAGAAAAAGAATCCAGCCAATTAGTGGCAACAAAAAAAATTCCATGTTTCTGCCCGGTCTCGAACAGGGGACCTTTCGCGTGTTAGGCGAACGTGATAACCACTACACTACAGAAACTTGGATATTGATTGTTCAGCAACCCACAACCCGCAAGCCATGCAGAAACGAATTGAGAAAAATAATCCAGCCAATTAGTGGCAACAAAAAAAATTCCATGTTTCTGCCCTGTCTCGAACAGGGGACCTTTCGCGTGTAAGGCGAACGTGATAACCACTACACTACAGAAACTTGGATATTGATTGTTCCGCAACCCACAACCCGCAAGCCATGCAGAAACGAATTGAGAAAAAGAATCCAGCCAATTAGTGGCAACAAAAAAAATTCCATGTTTCTGCCTTGTCTCGAACAGGGGACCTTTCGCGTGTAAGGCGAACGTGATAACCACTACACTACAGAAACTTCCCCTTGATACAAAAACCCACCATTGCAGAAACCAAAGTTTGACAAATTTAAAGGCTTTCTTTGTGTTGAAAGGAACACATAGTTCCTTGTTTCTGCCCAGTTTCGAACAGGGGACCTTTCGCGTGTAAGGCGAACGTGATAACCACTACACTACAGAAACTTCCCCTTGATACAAAAACCCACCATTGCAGAAACCAAAGTTTGACAAATTTAAAGGCTTTCTTTGTGTTGAAAGGAACACATAGTTCCTTGTTTCTGCCCAGTTTCGAACAGGGGACCTTTCGCGTGTAAGGCGAACGTGATAACCACTACACTACAGAAACTTGGATATTGATTGTTCTGCAACCCGCAAGCCATGCAGAAACGAATTGAGAAAAATAATCCAGCCAATTAGCGGCAACAAAAAAAATTCCATGTTTCTGCCCTGTCTCGAACAGGTGACCTTTCGCGTGTTAGGCGAACGTGATAACCACTACACTACAGAAACTTCCCCTTGATACAAAAACCCACCATTGCAGAAACCAAAGTTTGACAAATTTAAAGGCTTTCTTTGTGTTAAAAGGAACACATAGTTCCTTGTTTCTGCCCAGTTTCGAACAGGTGACCTTTCGCGTGTAAGGCGAACATGATAACCACTACACTACAGAAACTTGGATATTGATTGTTCCGCAACCCACAACCCGCAAGCCATGCAGAAACGAATTGAGAAAAATAATCCAGCCAATTAGTGGCAACAAAAAAAATTCCATGTTTCTGCCCTGTCTCGAACAGGGGACCTTTCGCGTGTTAGGCGAACGTGATAACCACTACACTACAGAAACTTGGATATTGATTGTTCCGCAACCCACAACCCGCAAGCCATGCAGAAACGAATTGAGAAAAAGAATCCAGCCAATTAGTGGCAACCAAAAAAATACCATGTTTCTGCCCTGTCTCGAACAGGGGACCTTTCGCGTGTAAGGCGAACGTGATAACCACTACACTACAGAAACTTGGATATTGATTGTTCCGCAACCCACAACCCGCAAGCCATGCAGAAACGAATTGAGAAAAATAATCCAGCCAATTAGTGGCAACAAAAAAAATTCCATGTTTCTGCCCTGTCTCGAACAGGGGACCTTTCGCGTGTTAGGCGTACGTGATAACCACTACACTACAGAAACTTGGATATTGATTGTTCCGCAACTCACAACCCGCAAGCCATGCAGAAACGAATTGAGAAAAATAATCCAGCCAATTAGCGGCAACAAAAAAAATTCCATGTTTCTGCCCAGTTTCGAACAGGGGACCTTTCGCGTGTAAGGCGAACGTGATAACCACTACACTACAGAAACTTGGATATTGATTGTTCTGCAACCCGCAACCCGCAAGCCATGCAGAAACGAATTGAGAAAAATAATCCAGCCAATTAGTGGCAACAAAAAAAATTCCATGTTTCTGCCCTGTCTCGAACAGGGGACCTTTCGCGTGTAAGGCGAACGTGATAACCACTACACTACAGAAACTTGGATATTGATTGTTCCGCAACCCACAACCCGCAAGCCATGCAGAAACGAATTGAGAAAAATAATCCAGCCAATTAGTGGCAACAAAAAAAATACCTTGTTTCTGCCCTGTCTCGAACAGGGGACCTTTCGCGTGTTAGGCGAACGTGATAACCACTACACTACAGAAACTTGGATATTGATTGTTCCGCAAATCCACAACCCGCAAGCCATGCAGAAACGAATTGAGAAAAAGAATCCAGCCAATTAGTGGCAACAAAAAAAATTCCATGTTTCTGCCCTGTCTCGAACAGGGGACCTTTCGCGTGTTAGGCGAACGTGATAACCACTACACTACAGAAACTTGGATATTGATTGTTCAGCAACCCACAACCCGCAAGCCATGCAGAAACGAATTGAGAAAAATAATCCAGCCAATTAGTGGCAACAAAAAAAATTCCATGTTTCTGCCCTGTCTCGAACAGGGGACCTTTCGCGTGTAAGGCGAACGTGATAACCACTACACTACAGAAACTTGGATATTGATTGTTCCGCAACCCACAACCCGCAAGCCATGCAGAAACGAATTGAGAAAAAGAATCCAGCCAATTAGTGGCAACAAAAAAAATTCCATGTTTCTGCCTTGTCTCGAACAGGGGACCTTTCGCGTGTAAGGCGAACGTGATAACCACTACACTACAGAAACTTCCCCTTGATACAAAAACCCACCATTGCAGAAACCAAAGTTTGACAAATTTAAAGGCTTTCTTTGTGTTAAAAGGAAGACATAGTTCCTTGTTTCTGGCCAGTTTCGAACAGGGGACCTTTCGCGTGTGAGGCGAACGTGATAACCACTACACTACAGAAACTTGGATATTGATTGTTCTGCAACCCACAACCCGCAAGCCATGCAGAAACGAATTGAGAAAAATAATCCAGCCAATTAGTGGCAACAAAAAAAATTCCATGTTTCTGCCCTGTCTCGAACAGGGGACCTTTCGCGTGTAAGGCGAACGTGATAACCACTACACTACAGAAACTTCCCCTTGATACAAAAACCCACCATTGCAGAAACCAAAGTTTGACAAATTTAAAGGCTTTCTTTGTGTTAAAAGGAACACATAGTTCCTTGTTTCTGCCCAGTTTCGAACAGGGGACCTTTCGCGTGTAAGGCGAACGTGATAACCACTACACTACAGAAACTTGGATATTGATTGTTCTGCAACCCGCAAGCCATGCAGAAACGAATTGAGAAAAATAATCCAGCCAATTAGCGGCAACAAAAAAAATTCCATGTTTCTGCCCTGTCTCGAACAGGTGACCTTTCGCGTGTTAGGCGAACGTGATAACCACTACACTACAGAAACTTGGATATTGATTGTTCCGCAACCCACAACCCGCAAGCCATGCAGAAACGAATTGAGAAAAATAATCCAGCCAATTAGTGGCAACAAAAAAAATTCCATGTTTCTGCCCTGTCTCGAACAGGGGACCTTTCGCGTGTAAGGCGAACGTGATAACCACTACACTACAGAAACTTGGATATTGATTGTTCCGCAACCCACAACCCGCAAGCCATGCAGAAACGAATTGAGAAAAATAATCCAGCCAATTAGTGGCAACAAAAAAAATACCTTGTTTCTGCCCTGTCTCGAACAGGGGACCTTTCGCGTGTTAGGCGAACGTGATAACCACTACACTACAGAAACTTGGATATTGATTTTTCCGCAAATCCACAACCCGCAAGCCATGCAGAAACGAATTGAGAAAAAGAATCCAGCCAATTAGTGGCAACAAAAAAAATTCCATGTTTCTGCCCTGTCTCGAACAGGGGACCTTTCGCGTGTTAGGCGAACGTGATAACCACTACACTACAGAAACTTGGATATTGATTGTTCCGCAAATCCACAACCCGCAAGCCATGCAGAAACGAATTGAGAAAAAGAATCCAGCCAATTAGTGGCAACAAAAAAAATTCCATGTTTCTGCCCTGTCTCGAACAGGGGACCTTTCGCGTGTTAGGCGAACGTGATAACCACTACACTACAGAAACTTGGATATTGATTGTTCCGCAACCCACAACCCGCAAGCCATGCAGAAACGAATTGAGAAAAATAATCCAGCCAATTAGTGGCAACAAAAAAAATACCTTGTTTCTGCCCTGTCTCGAACAGGGGACCTTTCGCGTGTTAGGCGAACGTGATAACCACTACACTACAGAAACTTGGATATTGATTGTTCCGCAAATCCACAACCCGCAAGCCATGCAGAAACGAATTGAGAAAAAGAATCCAGCCAATTAGTGGCAACAAAAAAAATTCCATGTTTCTGCCCTGTCTCGAACAGGGGACCTTTCGCGTGTAAGGCGAACGTGATAACCACTACACTACAGAAACTTCCCCTTGATACAAAAACCCACCATTGCAGAAACCAAAGTTTGACAAATTTAAAGGCTTTCTTTGTGTTGAAAGGAACACATAGTTCCTTGTTTCTGCCCAGTTTCGAACAGGGGACCTTTCGCGTGTAAGGCGAACGTGATAACCACTCCACTACAGAAACTTGGATATTGATTGTTCTGCAACCCGCAAGCCATGCAGAAACGAATTGAGAAAAATAATCCAGCCAATTAGCGGCAACAAAAAAAATTCCATGTTTCTGCCCTGTCTCGAACAGGTGACCTTTCGCGTGTTAGGCGAACGTGATAACCACTACACTACAGAAACTTGGATATTGATTGTTCCGCAACCCACAACCCGCAAGCCATGCAGAAACGAATTGAGAAAAATAATCCAGCCAATTAGTGGCAACAAAAAAAATTCCATGTTTCTGCCCTGTCTCGAACAGGGGACCTTTCGCGTGTAAGGCGAACGTGATAACCACTACACTACAGAAACTTGGATATTGATTGTTCCACAACCCACAACCCGCAAGCCATGCAGAAACGAATTGAGAAAAATAATCCAGCCAATTAGTGGCAACAAAAAAAATACCTTGTTTCTGCCCTGTCTCGAACAGGGGACCTTTCGCGTGTTAGGCGAACGTGATAACCACTACACTACAGAAACTTGGATATTGATTGTTCCGCAAATCCACAACCCGCAAGCCATGCAGAAACGAATTGAGAAAAAGAATCCAGCCAATTAGTGGCAACAAAAAAAATTCCATGTTTCTGCCCTGTCTCGAACAGGGGACCTTTCGCGTGTTAGGCGAACGTGATAACCACTACACTACAGAAACTTGGATATTGATTGTTCCGCAACCCACAACCCGCAAGCCATGCAGAAACGAATTGAGAAAAATAATCCAGCCAATTAGTGGCAACAAAAAAAATACCTTGTTTCTGCCCTGTCTCGAACAGGGGACCTTTCGCGTGTTAGGCGAACGTGATAACCACTACACTACAGAAACTTGGATATTGATTGTTCCGCAAATCCACAACCCGCAAGCCATGCAGAAACGAATTGAGAAAAAGAATCCAGCCAATTAGTGGCAACAAAAAAAATTCCATGTTTCTGCCCTGTCTCGAACAGGGGACCTTTCGCGTGTAAGGCGAACGTGATAACCACTACACTACAGAAACTTCCCCTTGATACAAAAACCCACCATTGCAGAAACCAAAGTTTGACAAATTTAAAGGCTTTCTTTGTGTTGAAAGGAACACATAGTTCCTTGTTTCTGCCCAGTTTCGAACAGGGGACCTTTCGCGTGTAAGGCGAACGTGATAACCACTACACTACAGAAACTTGGATATTGATTGTTCTGCAACCCGCAAGCCATGCAGAAACGAATTGAGAAAAATAATCCAGCCAATTAGCGGCAACAAAAAAAATTCCATGTTTCTGCCCTGTCTCGAACAGGTGACCTTTCGCGTGTTAGGCGAACGTGATAACCACTACACTACAGAAACTTCCCCTTGATACAAAAACCCACCATTGCAGAAACCAAAGTTTGACAAATTTAAAGGTTTTCTTTGTGTTAAAAGGAACACATAGTTCCTTGTTTCTGCCCAGTTTCGAACAGGTGACCTTTCGCGTGTAAGGCGAACATGATAACCACTACACTACAGAAACTTGGATATTGATTGTTCCGCAACCCACAACCCGCAAGCCATGCAGAAACGAATTGAGAAAAATAATCCAGCCAATTAGTGGCAACAAAAAAAATTCCATGTTTCTGCCCTGTCTCGAACAGGGGACCTTTCGCGTGTTAGGCGAACGTGATAACCACTACACTACAGAAACTTGGATATTGATTGTTCCGCAACCCACAACCCGCAAGCCATGCAGAAACGAATTGAGAAAAAGAATCCAGCCAATTAGTGGCAACCAAAAAAATACCATGTTTCTGCCCTGTCTCGAACAGGGGACCTTTCGCGTGTAAGGCGAACGTGATAACCACTACACTACAGAAACTTGGATATTGATTGTTCCGCAACCCACAACCCGCAAGCCATGCAGAAACGAATTGAGAAAAATAATCCAGCCAATTAGTGGCAACAAAAAAAATTCCATGTTTCTGCCCTGTCTCGAACAGGGGACCTTTCGCGTGTTAGGCGTACGTGATAACCACTACACTACAGAAACTTGGATATTGATTGTTCCGCAACTCACAACCCGCAAGCCATGCAGAAACGAATTGAGAAAAATAATCCAGCCAATTAGCGGCAACAAAAAAAATTCCATGTTTCTGCCCAGTTTCGAACAGGGGACCTTTCGCGTGTAAGGCGAACGTGATAACCACTACACTACAGAAACTTGGATATTGATTGTTCTGCAACCCGCAACCCGCAAGCCATGCAGAAACGAATTGAGAAAAATAATCCAGCCAATTAGTGGCAACAAAAAAAATTCCATGTTTCTGCCCTGTCTCGAACAGGGGACCTTTCGCGTGTAAGGCGAACGTGATAACCACTACACTACAGAAACTTGGATATTGATTGTTCCGCAACCCACAACCCGCAAGCCATGCAGAAACGAATTGAGAAAAATAATCCAGCCAATTAGTGGCAACAAAAAAAATACCTTGTTTCTGCCCTGTCTCGAACAGGGGACCTTTCGCGTGTTAGGCGAACGTGATAACCACTACACTACAGAAACTTGGATATTGATTGTTCCGCAAATCCACAACCCGCAAGCCATGCAGAAACGAATTGAGAAAAAGAATCCAGCCAATTAGTGGCAACAAAAAAAATTCCATGTTTCTGCCCTGTCTCGAACAGGGGACCTTTCGCGTGTTAGGCGAACGTGATAACCACTACACTACAGAAACTTGGATATTGATTGTTCAGCAACCCACAACCCGCAAGCCATGCAGAAACGAATTGAGAAAAATAATCCAGCCAATTAGTGGCAACAAAAAAAATTCCATGTTTCTGCCCTGTCTCGAACAGGGGACCTTTCGCGTGTAAGGCGAACGTGATAACCACTACACTACAGAAACTTGGATATTGATTGTTCCGCAACCCACAACCCGCAAGCCATGCAGAAACGAATTGAGAAAAAGAATCCAGCCAATTAGTGGCAACAAAAAAAATTCCATGTTTCTGCCTTGTCTCGAACAGGGGACCTTTCGCGTGTAAGGCGAACGTGATAACCACTACACTACAGAAACTTCCCCTTGATACAAAAACCCACCATTGCAGAAACCAAAGTTTGACAAATTTAAAGGCTTTCTTTGTGTTAAAAGGAAGACATAGTTCCTTGTTTCTGGCCAGTTTCGAACAGGGGACCTTTCGCGTGTGAGGCGAACGTGATAACCACTACACTACAGAAACTTGGATATTGATTGTTCTGCAACCCACAACCCGCAAGCCATGCAGAAACGAATTGAGAAAAATAATCCAGCCAATTAGTGGCAACAAAAAAAATTCCATGTTTCTGCCCTGTCTCGAACAGGGGACCTTTCGCGTGTAAGGCGAACGTGATAACCACTACACTACAGAAACTTCCCCTTGATACAAAAACCCACCATTGCAGAAACCAAAGTTTGACAAATTTAAAGGCTTTCTTTGTGTTAAAAGGAACACATAGTTCCTTGTTTCTGCCCAGTTTCGAACAGGGGACCTTTCGCGTGTAAGGCGAACGTGATAACCACTACACTACAGAAACTTGGATATTGATTGTTCTGCAACCCGCAAGCCATGCAGAAACGAATTGAGAAAAATAATCCAGCCAATTAGCGGCAACAAAAAAAATTCCATGTTTCTGCCCTGTCTCGAACAGGTGACCTTTCGCGTGTTAGGCGAACGTGATAACCACTACACTACAGAAACTTGGATATTGATTGTTCCGCAACCCACAACCCGCAAGCCATGCAGAAACGAATTGAGAAAAATAATCCAGCCAATTAGTGGCAACAAAAAAAATTCCATGTTTCTGCCCTGTCTCGAACAGGGGACCTTTCGCGTGTAAGGCGAACGTGATAACCACTACACTACAGAAACTTGGATATTGATTGTTCCGCAACCCACAACCCGCAAGCCATGCAGAAACGAATTGAGAAAAATAATCCAGCCAATTAGTGGCAACAAAAAAAATACCTTGTTTCTGCCCTGTCTCGAACAGGGGACCTTTCGCGTGTTAGGCGAACGTGATAACCACTACACTACAGAAACTTGGATATTGATTGTTCCGCAAATCCACAACCCGCAAGCCATGCAGAAACGAATTGAGAAAAAGAATCCAGCCAATTAGTGGCAACAAAAAAAATTCCATGTTTCTGCCCTGTCTCGAACAGGGGACCTTTCGCGTGTTAGGCGAACGTGATAACCACTACACTACAGAAACTTGGATATTGATTGTTCCGCAAATCCACAACCCGCAAGCCATGCAGAAACGAATTGAGAAAAAGAATCCAGCCAATTAGTGGCAACAAAAAAAATTCCATGTTTCTGCCCTGTCTCGAACAGGGGACCTTTCGCGTGTTAGGCGAACGTGATAACCACTACACTACAGAAACTTGGATATTGATTGTTCCGCAACCCACAACCCGCAAGCCATGCAGAAACGAATTGAGAAAAATAATCCAGCCAATTAGCGGCTACAAAAAAAATTTCATGTTTCTGCCCTGTCTCGAACAGGGGACCTTTCGCGTGTAAGGCGAACGTGATAACCACTACACTACAGAAACTTCCCCTTGATACAAAAACCCACCATTGCAGAAACCAAAGTTTGACAAATTTAAAGGCTTTCTTTGTGTTAAAAGGAAGACATAGTTCCTTGTTTCTGCCCAGTTTCGAACAGGTGACATTTCGCGTGTAAGGCGAACGTGATAACCACTACACTACAGAAACTTGGATATTGATTGTTCCGCAACCCACAACCCGCAAGCCGCAAGCCATGCAGAAACGAATTGAGAAAAATAATCCAGCCAATTAGTGGCAACAAAGAAAATTCCATGTTTCTGCCCTGTCTCGAACAGGGGACCTTTCGCGTGTTAGGCGAACGTGATAACCACTACACTACAGAAACTTGGATATTGATTGTTCCGCAACCCACAACCCGCAAGCCATGCAGAAACGAATTGAGAAAAAGAATATAGCCAATTAGTGGCAACCAAAAAAATACCATGTTTCTGCCCTGTCTCGAACAGGGGACCTTTCGCGTGTAATGCGAACGTGATAACCACTACACTACAGAAACTTGGATATTGATTGTTCCGCAACCCACAACCCGCAAGCCATGCAGAAACGAATTGAGAAAAATAATCCAGCCAATTAGTGGCAACAAAAAAAATTCCATGTTCCTGCCCTGTCTCGAACAGGGGACCTTTCGCGTGTTAGGCGTACGTGATAACCACTACACTACAGAAACTTGGATATTGATTGTTCCGCAACTCACAACCCGCAAGCCATGCAGAAACGAATTGAGAAAAATAATCCAGCCAATTAGCGGCAACAAAAAAAATTCCATGTTTCTGCCCAGTTTCGAACAGGGGACCTTTCGCGTGTAAGGCGAACGTGATAACCACTACACTACAGAAACTTGGATATTGATTGTTCTGCAACCCGCAACCCGCAAGCCATGCAGAAACGAATTGAGAAAAATAATCCAGCCAATTAGTGGCAACAAAAAAAATTCCATGTTTCTGCCCTGTCTCGAACAGGGGACCTTTCGCGTGTAAGGCGAACGTGATAACCACTACACTACAGAAACTTGGATATTGATTGTTCCGCAACCCACAACCCGCAAGCCATGCAGAAACGAATTGAGAAAAATAATCCAGCCAATTAGTGGCAACAAAAAAAATACCTTGTTTCTGCCCTGTCTCGAACAGGGGACCTTTCGCGTGTTAGGCGAACGTGATAACCACTACACTACAGAAACTTGGATATTGATTGTTCAGCAACCCACAACCCGCAAGCCATGCAGAAACGAATTGAGAAAAATAATCCAGCCAATTAGTGGCAACAAAAAAAATTCCATGTTTCTGCCCTGTCTCGAACAGGGGACCTTTCGCGTGTAAGGCGAACGTGATAACCACTACACTACAGAAACTTCCCCTTGATACAAAAACCCACCATTGCAGAAACCAAAGTTTGACAAATTTAAAGGCTTTCTTTGTGTTAAAAGGAAGACATAGTTCCTTGTTTCTGGCCAGTTTCGAACAGGGGACCTTTCGCGTGTGAGGCGAACGTGATAACCACTACACTACAGAAACTTGGATATTGATTGTTCTGCAACCCACAACCCGCAAGCCATGCAGAAACGAATTGAGAAAAATAATCCAGCCAATTAGTGGCAACAAAAAAAATTCCATGTTTCTGCCCTGTCTCGAACAGGGGACCTTTCGCGTGTAAGGCGAACGTGATAACCACTACACTACAGAAACTTCCCCTTGATACAAAAACCCACCATTGCAGAAACCAAAGTTTGACAAATTTAAAGGCTTTCTTTGTGTTAAAAGGAACACATAGTTCCTTGTTTCTGCCCAGTTTCGAACAGGGGACCTTTCGCGTGTAAGGCGAACGTGATAACCACTACACTACAGAAACTTGGATATTGATTGTTCTGCAACCCGCAAGCCATGCAGAAACGAATTGAGAAAAATAATCCAGCCAATTAGCGGCAACAAAAAAAATTCCATGTTTCTGCCCTGTCTCGAACAGGTGACCTTTCGCGTGTTAGGCGAACATGATAACCACTACACTACAGAAACTTGGATATTGATTGTTCCGCAACCCACAACCCGCAAGCCATGCAGAAACGAATTGAGAAAAAGAATCCAGCCAATTAGTGGCAACAAAAAAAATTCCATGTTTCTGCCTTGTCTCGAACAGGGGACCTTTCGCGTGTAAGGCGAACGTGATAACCACTACACTACAGAAACTTCCCCTTGATACAAAAACCCACCATTGCAGAAACCAAAGTTTGACAAATTTAAAGGCTTTCTTTGTGTTAAAAGGAACACATAGTTCCTTGTTTCTGCCCAGTTTCGAACAGGGGACCTTTCGCGTGTGAGGCGAACGTGATAACCACTACACTACAGAAACTTGGATATTGATTGTTCCGCAACCCACAACCCGCAAGCCATGCAGAAACGAATTGAGAAAAAGAATCCAGCCAATTAGTGGCAACATAAAAAATTCCATGTTTCTGCCCTGTCTCGAACAGGGGACCTTTCGCGTGTTAGGCGAACGTGATAACCACTACACTACAGAAACTTGGATATTGATTGTTCCGCAACCCACAACCCGCAAGCCATGCAGAAACTAATTGAGAAAAAGAATCCAGCCAATTAGTGGCAACATAAAAAATTCCATGTTTCTGCCCTGTCTCGAACAGGGGACATTTCGCGTGTAAGGCGAACGTGATAAACACTACACTACAGAAACTTGGATATTGATTGTTCAGCAACCCACAACCCGCAAGCAATGCAGAAACGAATTGAGAAAAATAATCCAGCCAATTAGTGGCAACAAAAAAAATTCCGTGTTTCTGCCCTGTCTCGAACAGGGGACCTTTCGCGTGTTAGGCGAACGTGATAACCACTACACTACAGAAACTTCCCCTTGATACAAAAACCCACCATTGCAGAAACCAAAGTTTGACAAATTTAAAGGCTTTCTTTGTGTTAAAAGGAAGACATAGTTCCTTGTTTCTGCCCTGTCTCGAACAGGGGACCTTTCGCGTGTTAGGCGAACGTGATAACCACTACACTACAGAAACTTGGATATTGATTGTTCCGCAACCCACAACCCGCAAGCCATGCAGAAACGAATTGAGAAAAAGAATCCAGCCAATTAGTGGCAACATAAAAAATTCCATGTTTCTGCCCTGTCTCGAACAGGGGACCTTTCGCGTGTAAGGCGAACGGGATAACCACTACACTACAGAAACTTGGATATTGATTGTTCCGCAACCCACAACCCGCAAGCCATGCAGAAACGAATTGAGAAAAAGAATCCAGCCAATTAGTGGCAACAAAAAAAATTCCATGTTTCTGCCCTGTCTCGAACAGGGGACCTTTCGCGTGTAAGGCGAACGTGATAAACACTACACTACAGAAACTTGGATATTGATTGTTCAGCAACCCACAACCCGCAAGCCATGCAGAAACGAATTGAGAAAAATAATCCAGCCAATTAGTGCCAACAAAAAAAATTCCATGTTTCTGCCCTGTCTCGAACAGGGGACCGTTCGCGTGTAAGGCGAACGTGATAACCACTACACTACAGAAACTTGAATATTGATTGTTCCGCAACCCACAACCCGCAAGCCATGCAGAAACGAATTGAGAAAAAGAATCCAGCCAATTAGTGCCAACAAAAAAAATTCCATGTTTCTGCCCTGTCTCGAACAGGGGACCTTTCGCGTGTTAGGCGAACGTGATAACCACTACACTACAGAAACTTCCCCTTGATACAAAAACCCACCATTGCAGAAACCAAAGTTTGACAAATTTAAAGGCTTTCTTTGTGTTAAAAGGAAGACATAGTTCCTTGTTTCTGCCCTGTCTCGAACAGGGGACCTTTCGCGTGTTAGGCGAACGTGATAACCACTACACTACAGAAACTTGGATATTGATTGTTCCGCAACCCACAACCCGCAAGCCATGCAGAAACGAATTGAGAAAAAGAATCCAGCCAATTAGTGCCAACAAAAAAAATTCCATGTTTCTGCCCTGTCTCGAACAGGGGACCTTTCGCGTGTTAGGCGAACGTGATAACCACTACACTACAGAAACTTGGATATTGATTGTTCCGCAACCCACAACCCGCAAGCCATGCAGAAACGAATTGAGAAAAAGAATCCAGCCAATTAGTGGCAACATAAAAAATTCCATGTTTCTGCCCTGTCTCGAACAGGGGACCTTTCGCGTGTAAGGCGAACGTGATAACCACTACACTACAGAAACTTGGATATTGATTGTTCCGCAACCCACAACCCGCAAGCCATGCAGAAACGAATTGAGAAAAAGAATCCAGCCAATTAGTGCCAACAAAAAAAATTCCATGTTTCTGCCCTGTCTCGAACAGGGGACCTTTCACGTGTAAGGCGAACGTGATAACCACTACACTACAGAAACTTGGATATTGATTGTTCCGCAACCCACAACCCGCAAGCCATGCAGAAACGAATTGAGAAAAAGAATCCAGCCAATTAGTGGCAACATAAAAAATTCCATGTTTCTGCCCTGTCTCGAACAGGGGACCTTTCGCGTGTAAGGCGAACGTGATAACCACTACACTACAGAAACTTGGATATTGATTGTTCCGCAACCCACAACCCGCAAGCCATGCAGAAACGAATTGAGAAAAAGAATCCAGCCAATTAGTGCCAACAAAAAAAATTCCATGTTTCTGCCCTGTCTCGAACAGGGGACCTTTCACGTGTAAGGCGAACGTGATAAACACTACACTACAGAAACTTGGATATTGATTGTTCAGCAACCCACAACCCGCAAGCCATGCAGAAACGAATTGAGAAAAATAATCCAGCCAATTAGTGCCAACAAAAAAAATTCCATGTTTCTGCCCTGTCTCGAACAGGGGACCTTTCGCGTGTTAGGCGAACGTGATAACCACTACACTACAGAAACTTCCCCTTGATACAAAAACCCACCATTGCAGAAACCAAAGTTTGACAAATTTAAAGGCTTTCTTTGTGTTAAAAGGAAGACATAGTTCCTTGTTTCTGCCCTGTCTCGAACAGGGGACCTTTCGCGTGTTAGGCGAACGTGATAACCACTACACTACAGAAACTTGGATATTGATTGTTCCGCAACCCACAACCCGCAAGCCATGCAGAAACGAATTGAGAAAAAGAATCCAGCCAATTAGTGCCAACAAAAAAAATTCCATGTTTCTGCCCTGTCTCGAACAGGGGACCTTTCGCGTGTTAGGCGAACGTGATAACCACTACACTACAGAAACTTGGATATTGATTGTTCCGCAACCCACAACCCGCAAGCCATGCAGAAACGAATTGAGAAAAAGAATCCAGCCAATTAGTGGCAACATAAAAAATTCCATGTTTCTGCCCTGTCTCGAACAGGGGACCTTTCGCGTGTAAGGCGAACGTGATAACCACTACACTACAGAAACTTGGATATTGATTGTTCCGCAACCCACAACCCGCAAGCCATGCAGAAACGAATTGAGAAAAAGAATCCAGCCAATTAGTGCCAACAAAAAAAATTCCATGTTTCTGCCCTGTCTCGAACAGGGGACCTTTCACGTGTAAGGCGAACGTGATAACCACTACACTACAGAAACTTGGATATTGATTGTTCCGCAACCCACAACCCGCAAGCCATGCAGAAACGAATTGAGAAAAAGAATCCAGCCAATTAGTGGCAACATAAAAAATTCCATGTTTCTGCCCTGTCTCGAACAGGGGACCTTTCGCGTGTAAGGCGAACGTGATAACCACTACACTACAGAAACTTGGATATTGATTGTTCCGCAACCCACAACCCGCAAGCCATGCAGAAACGAATTGAGAAAAAGAATCCAGCCAATTAGTGCCAACAAAAAAAATTCCATGTTTCTGCCCTGTCTCGAACAGGGGACCTTTCACGTGTAAGGCGAACGTGATAAACACTACACTACAGAAACTTGGATATTGATTGTTCAGCAACCCACAACCCGCAAGCCATGCAGAAACGAATTGAGAAAAATAATCCAGCCAATTAGTGCCAACAAAAAAAATTCCATGTTTCTGCCCTGTCTCGAACAGGGGACCTTTCGCGTGTTAGGCGAACGTGATAACCACTACACTACAGAAACTTCCCCTTGATACAAAAACCCACCATTGCAGAAACCAAAGTTTGACAAATTTAAAGGCTTTCTTTGTGTTAAAAGGAACACATAGTTCCTTGTTTCTGCCCAGTTTCGAACAGGGGACCTTTCGCGTGTGAGGCGAACGTGATAACCACTACACTACAGAAACTTGGATATTGATTGTTCCGCAACCCACAACCCGCAAGCCATGCAGAAACGAATTGAGAAAAAGAATCCAGCCAATTAGTGGCAACATAAAAAATTCCATGTTTCTGCCCTGTCTCGAACAGGGGACCTTTCGCGTGTTAGGCGAACGTGATAACCACTACACTACAGAAACTTGGATATTGATTGTTCCGCAACCCACAACCCGCAAGCCATGCAGAAACTAATTGAGAAAAAGAATCCAGCCAATTAGTGGCAACATAAAAAATTCCATGTTTCTGCCCTGTCTCGAACAGGGGACATTTCGCGTGTAAGGCGAACGTGATAAACACTACACTACAGAAACTTGGATATTGATTGTTCAGCAACCCACAACCCGCAAGCCATGCAGAAACGAATTGAGAAAAATAATCCAGCCAATTAGTGGCAACAAAAAAAATTCCGTGTTTCTGCCCTGTCTCGAACAGGGGACCTTTCGCGTGTTAGGCGAACGTGATAACCACTACACTACAGAAACTTCCCCTTGATACAAAAACCCACCATTGCAGAAACCAAAGTTTGACAAATTTAAAGGCTTTCTTTGTGTTAAAAGGAAGACATAGTTCCTTGTTTCTGCCCTGTCTCGAACAGGGGACCTTTCGCGTGTTAGGCGAACGTGATAACCACTACACTACAGAAACTTGGATATTGATTGTTCCGCAACCCACAACCCGCAAGCCATGCAGAAACGAATTGAGAAAAAGAATCCAGCCAATTAGTGCCAACAAAAAAAATTCCATGTTTCTGCCCTGTCTCGAACAGGGGACCTTTCGCGTGTTAGGCGAACGTGATAACCACTACACTACAGAAACTTGGATATTGATTGTTCCGCAACCCACAACCCGCAAGCCATGCAGAAACGAATTGAGAAAAAGAATCCAGCCAATTAGTGGCAACATAAAAAATTCCATGTTTCTGCCCTGTCTCGAACAGGGGACCTTTCGCGTGTAAGGCGAACGTGATAACCACTACACTACAGAAACTTGGATATTGATTGTTCCGCAACCCACAACCCGCAAGCCATGCAGAAACGAATTGAGAAAAAGAATCCAGCCAATTAGTGCCAACAAAAAAAATTCCATGTTTCTGCCCTGTCTCGAACAGGGGACCTTTCGCGTGTAAGGCGAACGTGATAAACACTACACTACAGAAACTTGGATATTGATTGTTCAGCAACCCACAACCCGCAAGCCATGCAGAAACGAATTGAGAAAAATAATCCAGCCAATTAGTGCCAACAAAAAAAATTCCATGTTTCTGCCCTGTCTCGAACAGGGGACCTTTCGCGTGTTAGGTGAACGTGATAACCACTACACTACAGAAACTTCCCCTTGATACAAAAACCCACCATTGCAGAAACCAAAGTTTGACAAATTTAAAGGCTTTCTTTGTGTTAAAAGGAAGACATAGTTCCTTGTTTCTGCCCTGTCTCGAACAGGGGACCTTTCGCGTGTTAGGCGAACGTGATAACCACTACACTACAGAAACTTGGATATTGATTGTTCCGCAACCCACAACCCGCAAGCCATGCAGAAACGAATTGAGAAAAAGAATCCAGCCAATTAGTGCCAACAAAAAAAATTCCATGTTTCTGCCCTGTCTCGAACAGGGGACCTTTCGCGTGTTAGGCGAACGTGATAACCACTACACTACAGAAACTTGGATATTGATTGTTCCGCAACCCACAACCCGCAAGCCATGCAGAAACGAATTGAGAAAAAGAATCCAGCCAATTAGTGGCAACATAAAAAATTCCATGTTTCTGCCCTGTCTCGAACAGGGGACCTTTCGCGTGTAAGGCGAACGTGATAACCACTACACTACAGAAACTTGGATATTGATTGTTCCGCAACCCACAACCCGCAAGCCATGCAGAAACGAATTGAGAAAAAGAATCCAGCCAATTAGTGCCAACAAAAAAAATTCCATGTTTCTGCCCTGTCTCGAACAGGGGACCTTTCGCGTGTAAGGCGAACGTGATAAACACTACACTACAGAAACTTGGATATTGATTGTTCAGCAACCCACAACCCGCAAGCCATGCAGAAACGAATTGAGAAAAATAATCCAGCCAATTAGTGCCAACAAAAAAAATTCCATGTTTCTGCCCTGTCTCGAACAGGGGACCGTTCGCGTGTAAGGCGAACGTGATAACCACTACACTACAGAAACTTGAATATTGATTGTTCCGCAACCCACAACCCGCAAGCCATGCAGAAACGAATTGAGAAAAAGAATCCAGCCAATTAGTGCCAACAAAAAAAATTCCATGTTTCTGCCCTGTCTCGAACAGGGGACCTTTCGCGTGTTAGGCGAACGTGATAACCACTACACTACAGAAACTTCCCCTTGATACAAAAACCCACCATTGCAGAAACCAAAGTTTGACAAATTTAAAGGCTTTCTTTGTGTTAAAAGGAACACATAGTTCCTTGTTTCTGCCCAGTTTCGAACAGGGGACCTTTCGCGTGTGAGGCGAACGTGATAACCACTACACTACAGAAACTTGGATATTGATTGTTCCGCAACCCACAACCCGCAAGCCATGCAGAAACGAATTGAGAAAAAGAATCCAGCCAATTAGTGCCAACAAAAAAAATTCCATGTTTCTGCCCTGTCTCGAACAGGGGACCTTTCGCGTGTTAGGCGAACGTGATAACCACTACACTACAGAAACTTGGATATTGATTGTTCCGCAACCCACAACCCGCAAGCCATGCAGAAACGAATTGAGAAAAAGAATCCAGCCAATTAGTGGCAACATAAAAAATTCCATGTTTCTGCCCTGTCTCGAACAGGGGACATTTCGCGTGTAAGGCGAACGTGATAAACACTACACTACAGAAACTTGGATATTGATTGTTCAGCAACCCACAACCCGCAAGCCATGCAGAAACGAATTGAGAAAAATAATCCAGCCAATTAGTGGCAACAAAAAAAATTCCATGTTTCTGCCCTGTCTCGAACAGGGGACCTTTCGCGTGTTAGGCGAACGTGATAACCACTACACTACAGAAACTTGGATATTGATTGTTCCGCAACCCACAACCCGCAAGCCATGCAAAAACTAATTGAGAAAAAGAATCCAGCCAATTAGTGGCAACATAAAAAATTCCATGTTTCTGCCCTGTCTCGAACAGGGGACATTTCGCGTGTAAGGCGAACGTGATAAACACTACACTACAGAAACTTGGATATTGATTGTTCAGCAACCCACAACCCGCAAGCCATGCAGAAACGAATTGAGAAAAATAATCCAGCCAATTAGTGGCAACAAAAAAAATTCCATGTTTCTGCCCTGTCTCGAACAGGGGACCTTTCGCGTGTTAGGCGAACGTGATAACCACTACACTACAGAAACTTCCCCTTGATACAAAAACCCACCATTGCAGAAACCAAAGTTTGACAAATTGAAAGGCTTTCTTTGTGTTAAAAGGAACACATAGTTCCTTGTTTCTGCCCAGTTTCGAACAGGGGACCTTTCGCGTGTGAGGCGAACGTGATAACCACTACACTACAGAAACTTGGATATTGATTGTTCCGCAACCCACAACCCGCAAGCCATGCAGAAACGAATTGAGAAAAAGAATCCAGCCAATTAGTGCCAACAAAAAAAATTCCATGTTTCTGCCCTGTCTCGAACAGGGGACCTTTCGCGTGTTAGGCGAACGTGATAACCACTACACTACAGAAACTTGGATATTGATTGTTCCGCAACCCACAACCCGCAAGCCATGCAGAAACGAATTGAGAAAAAGAATCCAGCCAATTAGTGGCAACATAAAAAATTCCATGTTTCTGCCCTGTCTCGAACAGGGGACATTTCGCGTGTAAGGCGAACGTGATAAACACTACACTACAGAAACTTGGATATTGATTGTTCAGCAACCCACAACCCGCAAGCCATGCAGAAACGAATTGAGAAAAAGAATCCAGCCAATTAGTGCCAACAAAAAAAATTCCATGTTTCTGCCCTGTCTCGAACAGGGGACCTTTCGCGTGTTAGGCGAACGTGATAACCACTACACTACAGAAACTTCCCCTTGATACAAAAACCCACCATTGCAGAAACCAAAGTTTGACAAATTTAAAGGCTTTCTTTGTGTTAAAAGGAACACATAGTTCCTTGTTTCTGCCCAGTTTCGAACAGGGGACCTTTCGCGTGTGAGGCGAACGTGATAACCACTACACTACAGAAACTTGGATATTGATTGTTCCGCAACCCACAACCCGCAAGCCATGCAGAAACGAATTGAGAAAAAGAATCCAGCCAATTAGTGCCAACAAAAAAAATTCCATGTTTCTGCCCTGTCTCGAACAGGGGACCTTTCGCGTGTTAGGCGAACGTGATAACCACTACACTACAGAAACTTGGATATTGATTGTTCCGCAACCCACAACCCGCAAGCCATGCAGAAACGAATTGAGAAAAAGAATCCAGCCAATTAGTGGCAACATAAAAAATTCCACGTTTCTGCCCTGTCTCGAACAGGGGACATTTCGCGTGTAAGGCGAACGTGATAAACACTACACTACAGAAACTTGGATATTGATTGTTCAGCAACCCACAACCCGCAAGCCATGCAGAAACGAATTGAGAAAAATAATCCAGCCAATTAGTGGCAACAAAAAAAATTCCATGTTTCTGCCCTGTCTCGAACAGGGGACCTTTCGCGTGTTAGGCGAACGTGATAACCACTACACTACAGAAACTTGGATATTGATTGTTCCGCAACCCACAACCCGCAAGCCATGCAAAAACTAATTGAGAAAAAGAATCCAGCCAATTAGTGGCAACATAAAAAATTCCATGTTTCTGCCCTGTCTCGAACAGGGGACATTTCGCGTGTAAGGCGAACGTGATAAACACTACACTACAGAAACTTGGATATTGATTGTTCAGCAACCCACAACCCGCAAGCCATGCAGAAACGAATTGAGAAAAATAATCCAGCCAATTAGTGGCAACAAAAAAAATTCCATGTTTCTGCCCTGTCTCGAACAGGGGACCTTTCGCGTGTTAGGCGAACGTGATAACCACTACACTACAGAAACTTCCCCTTGATACAAAAACCCACCATTGCAGAAACCAAAGTTTGACAAATTGAAAGGCTTTCTTTGTGTTAAAAGGAACACATAGTTCCTTGTTTCTGCCCAGTTTCGAACAGGGGACCTTTCGCGTGTGAGGCGAACGTGATAACCACTACACTACAGAAACTTGGATATTGATTGTTCCGCAACCCACAACCCGCAAGCCATGCAGAAACGAATTGAGAAAAAGAATCCAGCCAATTAGTGCCAACAAAAAAAATTCCATGTTTCTGCCCTGTCTCGAACAGGGGACCTTTCGCGTGTTAGGCGAACGTGATAACCACTACACTACAGAAACTTGGATATTGATTGTTCCGCAACCCACAACCCGCAAGCCATGCAGAAACGAATTGAGAAAAAGAATCCAGCCAATTAGTGGCAACATAAAAAATTCCATGTTTCTGCCCTGTCTCGAACAGGGGACATTTCGCGTGTAAGGCGAACGTGATAAACACTACACTACAGAAACTTGGATATTGATTGTTCAGCAACCCACAACCCGCAAGCCATGCAGAAACGAATTGAGAAAAATAATCCAGCCAATTAGTGGCAACAAAAAAAATTCCATGTTTCTGCCCTGTCTCGAACAGGGGACCTTTCGCGTGTTAGGCGAACGTGATAACCACTACACTACAGAAACTTCCCCTTGATACAAAAACCCACCATTGCAGAAACCAAAGTTTGACAAATTTAAAGGCTTTCTTTGTGTTAAAAGGAACACATAGTTCCTTGTTTCTGCCCAGTTTCGAACAGGGGACCTTTCGCGTGTGAGGCGAACGTGATAACCACTACACTACAGAAACTTGGATATTGATTGTTCCGCAACCCACAACCCGCAAGCCATGCAGAAACGAATTGAGAAAAAGAATCCAGCCAATTAGTGCCAACAAAAAAAATTCCATGTTTCTGCCCTGTCTCGAACAGGGGACCTTTCGCGTGTAAGGCGAACGTGATAACCACTACACTACAGAAACTTGGATATTGATTGTTCCGCAACCCACAACCCGCAAGCCATGCAGAAACGAATTGAGAAAAATAATCCAGCCAATTAGTGCCAACAAAAAAAATTCCATGTTTCTGCCCTGTCTCGAACAGGGGACCTTTCGCGTGTTAGGCGAACGTGATAACCACTACACTACAGAAACTTCCCCTTGATACAAAAACCCACCATTGCAGAAACCAAAGTTTGACAAATTTAAAGGCTTTCTTTGTGTTAAAAGGAACACATAGTTCCTTGTTTCTGCCCAGTTTCGAACAGGGGACCTTTCGCGTGTGAGGCGAACGTGATAACCACTACACTACAGAAACTTGGATATTGATTGTTCCGCAACCCACAACCCGCAAGCCATGCAGAAACGAATTGAGAAAAAGAATCCAGCCAATTAGTGCCAACAAAAAAAATTGCATGTTTCTGCCCTGTCTCGAACAGGGGACCTTTCGCGTGTTAGGCGAACGTGATAACCACTACACTACAGAAACTTCCCCTTGATACAAAAACCCACCATTGCAGAAACCAAAGTTTGACAAATTTAAAGGCTTTCTTTGTGTTAAAAGGAACACATAGTTCCTTGTTTCTGCCCAGTTTCGAACAGGGGACCTTTCGCGTGTGAGGCGAACGTGATAACCACTACACTACAGAAACTTGGATATTGATTGTTCCGCAACCCACAACCCGCAAGCCATGCAGAAACGAATTGAGAAAAAGAATCCAGCCAATTAGTGCCAACAAAAAAAATTCCATGTTTCTGCCCTGTCTCGAACAGGGGACCTTTCGCGTGTAAGGCGAACGTGATAACCACTACACTACAGAAACTTCCCCTTGATACAAAAACCCACCATTGCAGAAACCAAAGTTTGACAAATTGAAAGGCTTTCTTTGTGTTAAAAGGAAGACATAGTTCCATGTTTCTGCCCTGTCTCGAACAGGGGACCTTTCGCGTGTTAGGCGAACGTGATAACCACTACACTACAGAAACTTGGATATTGATTGTTCCGCAACCCACAACCCGCAAGCCATGCAGAAACGAATTGAGAAAAAGAATCCAGCCAATTAGTGCCAACAAAAAAAATTCCATGTTTCTGCCCTGTCTCGAACAGGGGACCTTTCGCGTGTAAGGCGAACGTGATAACCACTACACTACAGAAACTTGGATATTGATTGTTCCGCAACCCACAACCCGCAAGCCATGCAGAAACGAATTGAGAAAAAGAATCCAGCCAATTAGTGCCAACAAAAAAAATTGCATGTTTCTGCCCTGTCTCGAACAGGGGACCTTTCGCGTGTTAGGCGAACGTGATAACCACTACACTACAGAAACTTCCCCTTGATACAAAAACCCACCATTGCAGAAACCAAAGTTTGACAAATTGAAAGGCTTTCTTTGTGTTAAAAGGAAGACATAGTTCCATGTTTCTGCCCTGTCTCGAACAGGGGACCTTTCGCGTGTTAGGCGAACGTGATAACCACTACACTACAGAAACTTGGATATTGATTGTTCCGCAACCCACAACCCGCAAGCCATGCAGAAACGAATTGAGAAAAAGAATCCAGCCAATTAGTGGCAACATAAAAAATTCCATGTTTCTGCCCTGTCTCGAACAGGGGACCTTTCGCGTGTTAGGCGAACGTGATAACCACTACACTACAGAAACTTGGATATTGATTGTTCCGCAACCCACAACCCGCAAGCCATGCAGAAACGAATTGAGAAAAAGAATCCAGCCAATTAGTGCCAACAAAAAAAATTCCATGTTTCTGCCCTGTCTCGAACAGGGGACCTTTCGCGTGTAAGGCGAACGTGATAACCACTACACTACAGAAACTTGGATATTGATTGTTCCGCAACCCACAACCCGCAAGCCATGCAGAAACGAATTGAGAAAAATAATCCAGCCAATTAGTGCCAACAAAAAAAATTCCATGTTTCTGCCCTGTCTCGAACAGGGGACCTTTCGCGTGTAAGGCGAACGTGATAACCACTACACTACAGAAACTTGGATATTGATTGTTCCGCAACCCACAACCCGCAAGCCATGCAGAAACGAATTGAGAAAAAGAATCCAGCCAATTAGTGCCAACAAAAAAAATTCCGTGTTTCTGCCTTGTCTCGAACAGGGGACCTTTCGCGTGTTAGGCGAACGTGATAACCAATACACTACAGAAACTTCCCCTTGATACAAACACCCACCATTGCAGAAACCAAAGTTTGACAAATTTAAAGGCTTTCTTTGTGTTAAAAGGAAGACATAGTTCCATGTTTCTGCCAAGTTTCGAACAGGGGACCTTTCGCGTGTAAGGCGAACGTGATAACCACTACACTACAGAAACTTGGATATTGATTGTTCTGCGTTCTGCAACCCGCAACCCACAAGCCATGCAGAAACGAATTGAGAAAAAGAATCCAGCCAATTAGTGCCAACAAAAAAAATTCCATGTTTCTGCCCTGTCTCGAACAGGGGACCTTTCGCGTGTAAGGCGAACGTGATAACCACTACACTACAGAAACTTGGATATTGATTGTTCCGCAACACAAAACCCGCAAGCCATGCAGAAACGAATTGAGAAAAAGAATCCAGCCAATTAGTGCCAACAAAAAAAATTCCATGTTTCTGCCCTGTCTCGAACAGGGGACCTTTCGCGTGTTAGGCGAACGTGATAACCACTACACTACAGAAACTTCCCCTTGATACAAAAACCCACCATTGCAGAAACCAAAGTTTGACAAATTTAAAGGCTTTCTTTGTGTTAAAAGGAACACATAGTTCCTTGTTTCTGCCCAGTTTCGAACAGGGGACCTTACGCGTGTAAGGCGAACGTGATAACCACTACACTACAGAAACTTGGATATTGATTGTTCTGCAACCCACAACCCGCAAGCCATGCAGAAACGAATTGAGAAAAAGAATCCAGCCAATTAGTGGCAACCAAAAAAATACCATGTTTCTGCCCTGTCTCGAACAGGGGACCTTTCGCGTGTAAGGCGAACGTGATAACCACTACACTACAGAAACTTGGACATTGATTGTTCCGCAACCCACAACCCGCAAGCCATGCAGAAACGAATTGAGAAAAATAATCCAGCCAATTAGTGCCAACAAAAGAAATTCCATGTTTCTGCCCTGTCTCGAACAGGGGACCGTTCGCGTGTAAGGCGAACGTGATAACCACTACACTACAGAAACTTGAATATTGATTGTTCCGCAACCCACAACCCGCAAGCCATGCAGAAACGAATTGAGAAAAAGAATCCAGCCAATTAGTGCCAACAAAAAAAATTCCATGTTTCTGCCCTGTCTCGAACAGGGGACCTTTCGCGTGTTAGGCGAACGTGATAACCACGACACTACAGAAACTTCCCCTTGATACAAAAACCCACCATTGCAGAAACCAAAGTTTGACAAATTGAAAGGCTTTCTTTGTGTTAAAAGGAACACATAGTTCCTTGTTTCTGCCCTGTCTCGAACAGGGGACCTTTCGCATGTTAGGCGAACGTGATAACCACTACACTACAGAAACTTGGATATTGATTGTTCCGCAACCCACAACCCACAAGCCATGCAGAAACGAATTGAGAAAAAGAATCCAGCCAATTAGTGCCAACAAAAAAAATTCCATGCTTCTGCCCTGTCTCGAACAGGGGACCTTTCGCGTGTTAGGCGAACGTGATAACCACTACACTACAGAAACTTGGATATTGATTGTTCCGCAACCCACAACCCGCAAGCCATGCAGAAACGAATTGAGAAAAAGAATCCAGCCAATTAGTGGCAACATAAAAAATTCCATGTTTCT
>NC_134690.1:4997822-5007822 GCF_050947455.1 Rhinoderma darwinii | reverse complement strand
ACCCACCATTGCAGAAACCAAAGTTTGACAAATTTAAAGGCTTTCTTTGTGTTAAAAGGAAGACATAGTTCCTTGTTTCTGCCCTGTCTCGAACAGGGGACCTTTCGCGTGTTAGGCGAACGTGATAACCACTACACTACAGAAACTTGGATATTGATTGTTCCGCAACCCACAACCCACAACCCGCAACCCGCAAGCCATGCAGAAACGAATTGAGAAAAAGAATCCAGCCAATTAGTGCCAACAAAAAAAATTCCATGTTTCTGCCCTGTCTCGAACAGGGGACCTTTCGCGTGTTAGGCGAACGTGATAACCACTACACTACAGAAACTTGGATATTGATTGTTCCGCAACCCACAACCCGCAAGCCATGCAGAAACGAATTGAGAAAAAGAATCCAGCCAATTAGTGGCAACATAAAAAATTCCATGTTTCTGCCCTGTCTCGAACAGGGGACCTTTCGCGTGTAAGGCGAACGTGATAACCACTACACTACAGAAACTTGGATATTGATTGTTCCGCAACCCACAACCCGCAAGCCATGCAGAAACGAATTGAGAAAAAGAATCCAGCCAATTAGTGCCAACAAAAAAAATTCCATGTTTCTGCCCTGTCTCGAACAGGGGACCTTTCGCGTGTAAGGCGAACGTGATAAACACTACACTACAGAAACTTGGATATTGATTGTTCAGCAACCCACAACCCGCAAGCCATGCAGAAACGAATTGAGAAAAATAATCCAGCCAATTAGTGCCAACAAAAAAAATTCCATGTTTCTGCCCTGTCTCGAACAGGGGACCTTTCGCGTGTTAGGTGAACGTGATAACCACTACACTACAGAAACTTCCCCTTGATACAAAAACCCACCATTGCAGAAACCAAAGTTTGACAAATTTAAAGGCTTTCTTTGTGTTAAAAGGAAGACATAGTTCCTTGTTTCTGCCCTGTCTCGAACAGGGGACCTTTCGCGTGTTAGGCGAACGTGATAACCACTACACTACAGAAACTTGGATATTGATTGTTCCGCAACCCACAACCCGCAAGCCATGCAGAAACGAATTGAGAAAAAGAATCCAGCCAATTAGTGCCAACAAAAAAAATTCCATGTTTCTGCCCTGTCTCGAACAGGGGACCTTTCGCGTGTTAGGCGAACGTGATAACCACTACACTACAGAAACTTGGATATTGATTGTTCCGCAACCCACAACCCGCAAGCCATGCAGAAACGAATTGAGAAAAAGAATCCAGCCAATTAGTGGCAACATAAAAAATTCCATGTTTCTGCCCTGTCTCGAACAGGGGACCTTTCGCGTGTAAGGCGAACGTGATAACCACTACACTACAGAAACTTGGATATTGATTGTTCCGCAACCCACAACCCGCAAGCCATGCAGAAACGAATTGAGAAAAAGAATCCAGCCAATTAGTGCCAACAAAAAAAATTCCATGTTTCTGCCCTGTCTCGAACAGGGGACCTTTCGCGTGTAAGGCGAGCGTGATAAACACTACACTACAGAAACTTGGATATTGATTGTTCAGCAACCCACAACCCGCAAGCCATGCAGAAACGAATTGAGAAAAATAATCCAGCCAATTAGTGCCAACAAAAAAAATTCCATGTTTCTGCCCTGTCTCGAACAGGGGACCGTTCGCGTGTAAGGCGAACGTGATAACCACTACACTACAGAAACTTGAATATTGATTGTTCCGCAACCCACAACCCGCAAGCCATGCAGAAACGAATTGAGAAAAAGAATCCAGCCAATTAGTGCCAACAAAAAAAATTCCATGTTTCTGCCCTGTCTCGAACAGGGGACCTTTCGCGTGTTAGGCGAACGTGATAACCACTACACTACAGAAACTTCCCCTTGATACAAAAACCCACCATTGCAGAAACCAAAGTTTGACAAATTTAAAGGCTTTCTTTGTGTTAAAAGGAACACATAGTTCCTTGTTTCTGCCCAGTTTCGAACAGGGGACCTTTCGCGTGTGAGGCGAACGTGATAACCACTACACTACAGAAACTTGGATATTGATTGTTCCGCAACCCACAACCCGCAAGCCATGCAGAAACGAATTGAGAAAAAGAATCCAGCCAATTAGTGGCAACATAAAAAATTCCATGTTTCTGCCCTGTCTCGAACAGGGGACCTTTCGCGTGTTAGGCGAACGTGATAACCACTACACTACAGAAACTTGGATATTGATTGTTCCGCAACCCACAACCCGCAAGCCATGCAGAAACTAATTGAGAAAAAGAATCCAGCCAATTAGTGGCAACATAAAAAATTCCATGTTTCTGCCCTGTCTCGAACAGGGGACATTTCGCGTGTAAGGCGAACGTGATAAACACTACACTACAGAAACTTGGATATTGATTGTTCAGCAACCCACAACCCGCAAGCCATGCAGAAACGAATTGAGAAAAATAATCCAGCCAATTAGTGGCAACAAAAAAAATTCCATGTTTCTGCCCTGTCTCGAACAGGGGACCTTTCGCGTGTTAGGCGAACGTGATAACCACTACACTACAGAAACTTCCCCTTGATACAAAAACCCACCATTGCAGAAACCAAAGTTTGACAAATTTAAAGGCTTTCTTTGTGTTAAAAGGAACACATAGTTCCTTGTTTCTGCCCAGTTTCGAACAGGGGACCTTTCGCGTGTGAGGCGAACGTGATAACCACTACACTACAGAAACTTGGATATTGATTGTTCCGCAACCCACAACCCGCAAGCCATGCAGAAACGAATTGAGAAAAAGAATCCAGCCAATTAGTGGCAACATAAAAAATTCCATGTTTCTGCCCTGTCTCGAACAGGGGACCTTTCGCGTGTTAGGCGAACGTGATAACCACTACACTACAGAAACTTGGATATTGATTGTTCCGCAACCCACAACCCGCAAGCCATGCAGAAACTAATTGAGAAAAAGAATCCAGCCAATTAGTGGCAACATAAAAAATTCCATGTTTCTGCCCTGTCTCGAACAGGGGACATTTCGCGTGTAAGGCGAACGTGATAAACACTACACTACAGAAACTTGGATATTGATTGTTCAGCAACCCACAACCCGCAAGCCATGCAGAAACGAATTGAGAAAAATAATCCAGCCAATTAGTGGCAACAAAAAAAATTCCATGTTTCTGCCCTGTCTCGAACAGGGGACCTTTCGCGTGTTAGGCGAACGTGATAACCACTACACTACAGAAACTTCCCCTTGATACAAAAACCCACCATTGCAGAAACCAAAGTTTGACAAATTTAAAGGCTTTCTTTGTGTTAAAAGGAACACATAGTTCCTTGTTTCTGCCCAGTTTCGAACAGGGGACCTTTCGCGTGTGAGGCGAACGTGATAACCACTACACTACAGAAACTTGGATATTGATTGTTCCGCAACCCACAACCCGCAAGCCATGCAGAAACGAATTGAGAAAAAGAATCCAGCCAATTAGTGCCAACAAAAAAAATTCCATGTTTCTGCCCTGTCTCGAACAGGGGACCTTTCGCGTGTTAGGCGAACGTGATAACCACTACACTACAGAAACTTGGATATTGATTGTTCCGCAACCCACAACCCGCAAGCCATGCAGAAACGAATTGAGAAAAAGAATCCAGCCAATTAGTGGCAACATAAAAAATTCCATGTTTCTGCCCTGTCTCGAACAGGGGACATTTCGCGTGTAAGGCGAACGTGATAAACACTACACTACAGAAACTTGGATATTGATTGTTCAGCAACCCACAACCCGCAAGCCATGCAGAAACGAATTGAGAAAAATAATCCAGCCAATTAGTGGCAACAAAAAAAATTCCATGTTTCTGCCCTGTCTCGAACAGGGGACCTTTCGCGTGTTAGGCGAACGTGATAACCACTACACTACAGAAACTTCCCCTTGATACAAAAACCCACCATTGCAGAAACCAAAGTTTGACAAATTTAAAGGCTTTCTTTGTGTTAAAAGGAACACATAGTTCCTTGTTTCTGCCCAGTTTCGAACAGGGGACCTTTCGCGTGTGAGGCGAACGTGATAACCACTACACTACAGAAACTTGGATATTGATTGTTCCGCAACCCACAACCCGCAAGCCATGCAGAAACGAATTGAGAAAAAGAATCCAGCCAATTAGTGCCAACAAAAAAAATTCCATGTTTCTGCCCTGTCTCGAACAGGGGACCTTTCGCGTGTTAGGCGAACGTGATAACCACTACACTACAGAAACTTGGATATTGATTGTTCCGCAACCCACAACCCGCAAGCCATGCAGAAACGAATTGAGAAAAAGAATCCAGCCAATTAGTGGCAACATAAAAAATTCCATGTTTCTGCCCTGTCTCGAACAGGGGACATTTCGCGTGTAAGGCGAACGTGATAAACACTACACTACAGAAACTTGGATATTGATTGTTCAGCAACCCACAACCCGCAAGCCATGCAGAAACGAATTGAGAAAAATAATCCAGCCAATTAGTGGCAACAAAAAAAATTCCATGTTTCTGCCCTGTCTCGAACAGGGGACCTTTCGCGTGTTAGGCGAACGTGATAACCACTACACTACAGAAACTTCCCCTTGATACAAAAACCCACCATTGCAGAAACCAAAGTTTGACAAATTTAAAGGCTTTCTTTGTGTTAAAAGGAACACATAGTTCCTTGTTTCTGCCCAGTTTCGAACAGGGGACCTTTCGCGTGTGAGGCGAACGTGATAACCACTACACTACAGAAACTTGGATATTGATTGTTCCGCAACCCACAACCCGCAAGCCATGCAGAAACGAATTGAGAAAAAGAATCCAGCCAATTAGTGGCAACAAAAAAAATTCCATGTTTCTGCCCTGTCTCGAACAGGGGACCTTTCGCGTGTTAGGCGAACGTGATAACCACTACACTACAGAAACTTCCCCTTGATACAAAAACCCACCATTGCAGAAACCAAAGTTTGACAAATTTAAAGGCTTTCTTTGTGTTAAAAGGAACACATAGTTCCTTGTTTCTGCCCAGTTTCGAACAGGGGACCTTTCGCGTGTGAGGCGAACGTGATAACCACTACACTACAGAAACTTGGATATTGATTGTTCCGCAACCCACAACCCGCAAGCCATGCAGAAACGAATTGAGAAAAAGAATCCAGCCAATTAGTGCCAACAAAAAAAATTCCATGTTTCTGCCCTGTCTCGAACAGGGGACCTTTCGCGTGTTAGGCGAACGTGATAACCACTACACTACAGAAACTTGGATATTGATTGTTCCGCAACCCACAACCCGCAAGCCATGCAGAAACGAATTGAGAAAAAGAATCCAGCCAATTAGTGGCAACAAAAAAAATTCCATGTTTCTGCCCTGTCTCGAACAGGGGACCTTTCGCGTGTTAGGCGAACGTGATAACCACTACACTACAGAAACTTCCCCTTGATACAAAAACCCACCATTGCAGAAACCAAAGTTTGACAAATTTAAAGGCTTTCTTTGTGTTAAAAGGAACACATAGTTCCTTGTTTCTGCCCAGTTTCGAACAGGGGACCTTTCGCGTGTGAGGCGAACGTGATAACCACTACACTACAGAAACTTGGATATTGGTTGTTCCGCAACCCACAACCCGCAAGCCATGCAGAAACGAATTGAGAAAAAGAATCCAGCCAATTAGTGCCAACAAAAAAAATTGCATGTTTCTGCCCTGTCTCGAACAGGGGACCTTTCGCGTGTTAGGCGAACGTGATAACCACTACACTACAGAAACTTCCCCTTGATACAAAAACCCACCATTGCAGAAACCAAAGTTTGACAAATTGAAAGGCTTTCTTTGTGTTAAAAGGAAGACATAGTTCCATGTTTCTGCCCTGTCTCGAACAGGGGACCTTTCGCGTGTTAGGCGAACGTGATAACCACTACACTACAGAAACTTCCCCTTGATACAAAAACCCACCATTGCAGAAACCAAAGTTTGACAAATTTAAAGGCTTTCTTTGTGTTAAAAGGAACACATAGTTCCTTGTTTCTGCCCAGTTTCGAACAGGGGACCTTTCGCGTGTGAGGCGAACGTGATAACCACTACACTACAGAAACTTGGATATTGATTGTTCCGCAACCCACAACCCGCAAGCCATGCAGAAACGAATTGAGAAAAAGAATCCAGCCAATTAGTGGCAACATAAAAAATTCCATGTTTCTGCCCTGTCTCGAACAGGGGACCTTTCGCGTGTTAGGCGAACGTGATAACCACTACACTACAGAAACTTGGATATTGATTGTTCCGCAACCCACAACCCGCAAGCCATGCAGAAACTAATTGAGAAAAAGAATCCAGCCAATTAGTGGCAACATAAAAAATTCCATGTTTCTGCCCTGTCTCGAACAGGGGACATTTCGCGTGTAAGGCGAACGTGATAAACACTACACTACAGAAACTTGGATATTGATTGTTCAGCAACCCACAACCCGCAAGCCATGCAGAAACGAATTGAGAAAAATAATCCAGCCAATTAGTGGCAACAAAAAAAATTCCATGTTTCTGCCCTGTCTCGAACAGGGGACCTTTCGCGTGTTAGGCGAACGTGATAACCACTACACTACAGAAACTTCCCCTTGATACAAAAACCCACCATTGCAGAAACCAAAGTTTGACAAATTTAAAGGCTTTCTTTGTGTTAAAAGGAACACATAGTTCCTTGTTTCTGCCCAGTTTCGAACAGGGGACCTTTCGCGTGTGAGGCGAACGTGATAACCACTACACTACAGAAACTTGGATATTGATTGTTCCGCAACCCACAACCCGCAAGCCATGCAGAAACGAATTGAGAAAAAGAATCCAGCCAATTAGTGCCAACAAAAAAAATTCCATGTTTCTGCCCTGTCTCGAACAGGGGACCTTTCGCGTGTTAGGCGAACGTGATAACCACTACACTACAGAAACTTGGATATTGATTGTTCCGCAACCCACAACCCGCAAGCCATGCAGAAACGAATTGAGAAAAAGAATCCAGCCAATTAGTGGCAACATAAAAAATTCCATGTTTCTGCCCTGTCTCGAACAGGGGACATTTCGCGTGTAAGGCGAACGTGATAAACACTACACTACAGAAACTTGGATATTGATTGTTCAGCAACCCACAACCCGCAAGCCATGCAGAAACGAATTGAGAAAAATAATCCAGCCAATTAGTGCCAACAAAAAAAATTCCATGTTTCTGCCCTGTCTCGAACAGGGGACCTTTCGCGTGTTAGGCGAACGTGATAACCACTACACTACAGAAACTTCCCCTTGATACAAAAACCCACCATTGCAGAAACCAAAGTTTGACAAATTTAAAGGCTTTCTTTGTGTTAAAAGGAACACATAGTTCCTTGTTTCTGCCCAGTTTCGAACAGGGGACCTTTCGCGTGTGAGGCGAACGTGATAACCACTACACTACAGAAACTTGGATATTGATTGTTCCGCAACCCACAACCCGCAAGCCATGCAGAAACGAATTGAGAAAAAGAATCCAGCCAATTAGTGGCAACATAAAAAATTCCATGTTTCTGCCCTGTCTCGAACAGGGGACCTTTCGCGTGTTAGGCGAACGTGATAACCACTACACTACAGAAACTTCCCCTTGATACAAAAACCCACCATTGCAGAAACCAAAGTTTGACAAATTTAAAGGCTTTCTTTGTGTTAAAAGGAACACATAGTTCCTTGTTTCTGCCCAGTTTCGAACAGGGGACCTTTCGCGTGTGAGGCGAACGTGATAACCACTACACTACAGAAACTTGGATATTGATTGTTCCGCAATCCGCAACCCACAACCCGCAAGCCATGCAGAAACGAATTGAGAAAAAGAATCCAGCCAATTAGTGGCAACATAAAAAATTCCATGTTTCTGCCCTGTCTCGAACAGGGGACCTTTCGCGTGTTAGGCGAACGTGATAACCACTACACTACAGAAACTTCCCCTTGATACAAAAACCCACCATTGCAGAAACCAAAGTTTGACAAATTTAAAGGCTTTCTTTGTGTTAAAAGGAACACATAGTTCCTTGTTTCTGCCCAGTTTCGAACAGGGGACCTTTCGCGTGTGAGGCGAACGTGATAACCACTACACTACAGAAACTTGGATATTGATTGTTCCGCAACCCACAACCCGCAAGCCATGCAGAAACGAATTGAGAAAAAGAATCCAGCCAATTAGTGCCAACAAAAAAAATTGCATGTTTCTGCCCTGTCTCGAACAGGGGACCTTTCGCGTGTTAGGCGAACGTGATAACCACTACACTACAGAAACGTCCCCTTGATACAAAAACCCACCATTGCAGAAACCAAAGTTTGACAAATTGAAAGGCTTTCTTTGTGTTAAAAGGAAGACATAGTTCCATGTTTCTGCCCTGTCTCGAACAGGGGACCTTTCGCGTGTTAGGCGAACGTGATAACCACTACACTACAGAAACTTCCCCTTGATACAAAAACCCACCATTGCAGAAACCAAAGTTTGACAAATTGAAAGGCTTTCTTTGTGTTAAAAGGAAGACATAGTTCCATGTTTCTGCCCTGTCTCGAACAGGGGACCTTTCGCGTGTTAGGCGAACGTGATAACCACTACACTACAGAAACTTGGATATTGATTGTTCTGCAACCCACAACCCGCAAGCCATGCAGAAACGAATTGAGAAAAAGAATCCAGCCAATTAGTGCCAACAAAAAAAATTCCATGTTTCTGCCCTGTCTCGAACAGGGGACCTTTCGCGTGTAAGGCGAACGTGATAACCACTACACTACAGAAACTTGGATATTGATTGTTCCGCAACCCACAACCCGCAAGCCATGCAGAAACGAATTGAGAAAAATAATCCAGCCAATTAGTGCCAACAAAAAAAATTCCATGTTTCTGCCCTGTCTCGAACAGGGGACCTTTCGCGTGTTAGGCGAACGTGATAACCACTACACTACAGAAACTTCCCCTTGATACAAAAACCCACCATTGCAGAAACCAAAGTTTGACAAATTTAAAGGCTTTCTTTGTGTTAAAAGGAACACATAGTTCCTTGTTTCTGCCCAGTTTCGAACAGGGGACCTTTCGCGTGTGAGGCGAACGTGATAACCACTACACTACAGAAACTTGGATATTGATTGTTCCGCAACCCACAACCCGCAAGCCATGCAGAAACGAATTGAGAAAAAGAATCCAGCCAATTAGTGCCAACAATAAAAATTGCATGTTTCTGCCCTGTCTCGAACAGGGGACCTTTCGCGTGTTAGGCGAACGTGATAACCACTACACTACAGAAACGTCCCCTTGATACAAAAACCCACCATTGCAGAAACCAAAGTTTGACAAATTGAAAGGCTTTCTTTGTGTTAAAAGGAAGACATAGTTCCATGTTTCTGCCCTGTCTCGAACAGGGGACCTTTCGCGTGTTAGGCGAACGTGATAACCACTACACTACAGAAACTTGGATATTGATTGTTCCGCAACCCACAACCCGCAAGCCATGCAGAAACGAATTGAGAAAAAGAATCCAGCCAATTAGTGCCAACAAAAAAAATTCCATGTTTCTGCCCTGTCTCGAACAGGGGACCTTTCGCGTGTAAGGCGAACGTGATAACCACTACACTACAGAAACTTGGATATTGATTGTTCCGCAACCCACAACCCGCAAGCCATGCAGAAACGAATTGAGAAAAATAATCCAGCCAATTAGTGCCAACAAAAAAAATTCCATGTTTCTGCCCTGTCTCGAACAGGGGACCTTTCGCGTGTAAGGCGAACGTGATAACCACTACACTACAGAAACTTGGATATTGATTGTTCCGCAACCCACAACCCGCAAGCCATGCAGAAACGAATTGAGAAAAATAATCCAGCCAATTAGTGCCAACAAAAGAAATTCCATGTTTCTGCCCTGTCTCGAACAGGGGACCGTTCGCGTGTAAGGCGAACGTGATAACCACTACACTACAGAAACTTGAATGTTGATTGTTCCGCAACCCACAACCCACAACCCGCAAGCCATGCAGAAACGAA
>NC_134690.1:4955322-4992822 GCF_050947455.1 Rhinoderma darwinii | reverse complement strand
TAACCACTACACTACAGAAACTTCCCCTTGATACAAAAACCCACCATTGCAGAAACCAAAGTTTGACAAATTGAAAGGCTTTCTTTGTGTTAAAAGGAAGACATAGTTCCATGTTTCTGCCCTGTCTCGAACAGGGGACCTTTCGCGTGTTAGGCGAACGTGATAACCACTACACTACAGAAACTTGGATATTGATTGTTCCGCAACCCACAACCCGCAAGCCATGCAGAAACGAATTGAGAAAAAGAATCCAGCCAATTAGTGGCAACATAAAAAATTCCATGTTTCTGCCCTGTCTCGAACAGGGGACCTTTCGCGTGTTAGGCGAACGTGATAACCACTACACTACAGAAACTTGGATATTGATTGTTCCGCAACCCACAACCCGCAAGCCATGCAGAAACGAATTGAGAAAAAGAATCCAGCCAATTAGTGCCAACAAAAAAAATTCCATGTTTCTGCCCTGTCTCGAACAGGGGACCTTTCGCGTGTAAGGCGAACGTGATAACCACTACACTACAGAAACTTGGATATTGATTGTTCCGCAACCCACAACCCGCAAGCCATGCAGAAACGAATTGAGAAAAATAATCCAGCCAATTAGTGCCAACAAAAAAAATTCCATGTTTCTGCCCTGTCTCGAACAGGGGACCTTTCGCGTGTAAGGCGAACGTGATAACCACTACACTACAGAAACTTGGATATTGATTGTTCCGCAACCCACAACCCGCAAGCCATGCAGAAACGAATTGAGAAAAATAATCCAGCCAATTAGTGCCAACAAAAGAAATTCCATGTTTCTGCCCTGTCTCGAACAGGGGACCGTTCGCGTGTAAGGCGAACGTGATAACCACTACACTACAGAAACTTGAATGTTGATTGTTCCGCAACCCACAACCCACAACCCGCAAGCCATGCAGAAACGAATTGAGAAAAAGAATCCAGCCAATTAGTGCCAACAAAAAAAATTCCGTGTTTCTGCCTTGTCTCGAACAGGGGACCTTTCGCGTGTTAGGCGAACGTGATAACCAATACACTACAGAAACTTCCCCTTGATACAAACACCCACCATTGCAGAAACCAAAGTTTGACAAATTTAAAGGCTTTCTTTGTGTTAAAAGGAAGACATAGTTCCATGTTTCTGCCAAGTTTCGAACAGGGGACCTTTCGCGTGTAAGGCGAACGTGATAACCACTACACTACAGAAACTTGGACATTGATTGTTCCGCAACCCACAACCCGCAAGCCATGCAGAAACGAATTGAGAAAAATAATCCAGCCAATTAGTGCCAACAAAAGAAATTCCATGTTTCTGCCCTGTCTCGAACAGGGGACCGTTCGCGTGTAAGGCGAACGTGATAACCACTACACTACAGAAACTTGAATATTGATTGTTCCGCAACCCACAACCCGCAAGCCATGCAGAAACGAATTGAGAAAAAGAATCCAGCCAATTAGTGGCAACAAAAAAAATTCCATGTTTCTGCCCTGTCTCGAACAGGGGACCTTTCGCGTGTTAGGCGAACGTGATAACCACTACACTACAGAAACTTCCCCTTGATACAAAAACCCACCATTGCAGAAACCAAAGTTTGACAAATTTAAAGGCTTTCTTTGTGTTAAAAGGAAGACATAGTTCCTTGTTTCTGCCCTGTCTCGAACAGGGGACCTTTCGCGTGTTAGGCGAACGTGATAACCACTACACTACAGAAACTTGGATATTGATTGTTCCGCAACCCACAACCCGCAAGCCATGCAGAAACGAATTGAGAAAAAGAATCCAGCCAATTAGTGGCAACATAAAAAATTCCATGTTTCTGCCCTGTCTCGAACAGGGGACCTTTCGCGTGTAAGGCGAACGGGATAACCACTACACTACAGAAACTTGGATATTGATTGTTCCGCAACCCACAACCCGCAAGCCATGCAGAAACGAATTGAGAAAAATAATCCAGCCAATTAGTGCCAACAAAAAAAATTCCATGTTTCTGCCCTGTCTCGAACAGGGGACCGTTCGCGTGTAAGGCGAACGTGATAACCACTACACTACAGAAACTTGAATATTGATTGTTCCGCAACCCACAACCCGCAAGCCATGCAGAAACGAATTGAGAAAAAGAATCCAGCCAATTAGTGCCAACAAAAAAAATTCCATGTTTCTGCCCTGTCTCGAACAGGGGACCTTTCGCGTGTTAGGCGAACGTGATAACCACTACACTACAGAAACTTGGATATTGATTGTTCCGCAACCCACAACCCGCAAGCCATGCAGAAACGAATTGAGAAAAAGAATCCAGCCAATTAGTGGCAACATAAAAAATTCCATGTTTCTGCCCTGTCTCGAACAGGGGACCTTTCGCGTGTAAGGCGAACGTGATAACCACTACACTACAGAAACTTGGATATTGATTGTTCCGCAACCCACAACCCGCAAGCCATGCAGAAACGAATTGAGAAAAAGAATCCAGCCAATTAGTGCCAACAAAAAAAATTCCATGTTTCTGCCCTGTCTCGAACAGGGGACCTTTCGCGTGTTAGGCGAACGTGATAACCACGACACTACAGAAACTTCCCCTTGATACAAAAACCCACCATTGCAGAAACCAAAGTTTGACAAATTTAAAGGCTTTCTTTGTGTTAAAAGGAAGACATAGTTCCTTGTTTCTGCCCTGTCTCGAACAGGGGACCTTTCGCGTGTTAGGCGAACGTGATAACCACTACACTACAGAAACTTGGATATTGATTGTTCCGCAACCCACAACCCGCAAGCCATGCAGAAACGAATTGAGAAAAAGAATCCAGCCAATTAGTGCCAACAAAAAAAATTCCATGTTTCTGCCCTGTCTCGAACAGGAGACCTTTCGCGTGTTAGGCGAACGTGATAACCACTACACTACAGAAACTTGGATATTGATTGTTCCGCAACCCACAACCCGCAAGCCATGCAGAAACTAATTGAGAAAAAGAATCCAGCCAATTAGTGGCAACATAAAAAATTCCATGTTTCTGCCCTGTCTCGAACAGGGGATATTTCGCGTGTAAGGCGAACGTGATAAACACTACACTACAGAAACTTGGATATTGATTGTTCAGCAACCCACAACCCGCAAGCCATGCAGAAACGAATTGAGAAAAATAATCCAGCCAATTAGTGGCAACAAAAAAAATTCCATGTTTCTGCCCTGTCTCGAACAGGGGACCTTTCGCGTGTTAGGCGAACGTGATAACCACTACACTACAGAAACTTCCCCTTGATACAAAAACCCACCATTGCAGAAACCAAAGTTTGACAAATTTAAAGGCTTTCTTTGTGTTAAAAGGAACACATAGTTCCTTGTTTCTGCCCAGTTTCGAACAGGGGACCTTTCGCGTGTGAGGCGAACGTGATAACCACTACACTACAGAAACTTGGATATTGATTGTTCCGCAACCCACAACCCGCAAGCCATGCAGAAACGAATTGAGAAAAAGAATCCAGCCAATTAGTGGCAACATAAAAAATTCCATGTTTCTGCCCTGTCTCGAACAGGGGACCTTTCGCGTGTTAGGCGAACGTGATAACCACTACACTACAGAAACTTGGATATTGATTGTTCCGCAACCCACAACCCGCAAGCCATGCAGAAACGAATTGAGAAAAAGAATCCAGCCAATTAGTGCCAACAAAAAAAATTCCATGTTTCTGCCCTGTCTCGAACAGGGGACCTTTCGCGTGTTAGGCGAACGTGATAACCACTACACTACAGAAACTTCCCCATGATACAAAAACCCACCATTGCAGAAACCAAAGTTTGACAAATTTAAAGGCTTTCTTTGTGTTAAAAGGAACACATAGTTCCTTGTTTCTGCCCTGTCTCGAACAGGGGACCTTTCGCGTGTTAGGCGAACGTGATAACCACTACACTACAGAAACTTGGATATTGATTGTTCCGCAACCCACAACCCACAAGCCATGCAGAAACGAATTGAGAAAAAGAATCCAGCCAATTAGTGCCAACAAAAAAAATTCCATGCTTCTGCCCTGTCTCGAACAGGGGACCTTTCGCGTGTTAGGCGAACGTGATAACCACTACACTACAGAAACTTGGATATTGATTGTTCCGCAACCCACAACCCGCAAGCCATGCAGAAACGAATTGAGAAAAAGAATCCAGCCAATTAGTGGCAACATAAAAAATTCCATGTTTCTGCCCTGTCTCGAACAGGGGACATTTCGCGTGTAAGGCGAACGTGATAAACACTACACTACAGAAACTTGGATATTGATTGTTCAGCAACCCACAACCCGCAAGCCATGCAGAAACGAATTGAGAAAAATAATCCAGCCAATTAGTGGCAACAAAAAAAATTCCATGTTTCTGCCCTGTCTCGAACAGGGGACCTTTCGCGTGTTAGGCGAACGTGATAACCACTACACTACAGAAACTGCCCCTTGATACAAAAACCCACCATTGCAGAAACCAAAGTTTGACAAATTTAAAGGCTTTCTTTGTGTTAAAAGGAACACATAGTTCCTTGTTTCTGCCCAGTTTCGAACAGGGGACCTTTCGCGTGTGAGGCGAACGTGATAACCACTACACTACAGAAACTTGGATATTGATTGTTCCGCAACCCACAACCCGCAAGCCATGCAGAAACGAATTGAGAAAAAGAATCCAGCCAATTAGTGCCAACAAAAAAAATTGCATGTTTCTGCCCTGTCTCGAACAGGGGACCTTTCGCGTGTTAGGCGAACGTGATAACCACTACACTACAGAAACTTCCCCTTGATACAAAAACCCACCATTGCAGAAACCAAAGTTTGACAAATTGAAAGGCTTTCTTTGTGTTAAAAGGAAGACATAGTTCCATGTTTCTGCCCTGTCTCGAACAGGGGACCTTTCGCGTGTTAGGCGAACGTGATAACCACTACACTACAGAAACTTGGATATTGATTGTTCCGCAACCCACAACCCGCAAGCCATGCAGAAACGAATTGAGAAAAAGAATCCAGCCAATTAGTGCCAACAAAAAAAATTCCATGTTTCTGCCCTGTCTCGAACAGGGGACCTTTCGCGTGTAAGGCGAACGTGATAACCACTACACTACAGAAACTTGGATATTGATTGTTCCGCAACCCACAACCCGCAAGCCATGCAGAAACGAATTGAGAAAAATAATCCAGCCAATTAGTGCCAACAAAAAAAATTCCATGTTTCTGCCCTGTCTCGAACAGGGGACCTTTCGCGTGTTAGGCGAACGTGATAACCACTACACTACAGAAACTTAACCTTGATACAAAAACCCACCATTGCAGAAACCAAAGTTTGACAAATTTAAAGGCTTTCTTTGTGTTAAAAGGAACACATAGTTCCTTGTTTCTGCCCAGTTTCGAACAGGGGACCTTTCGCGTGTGAGGCGAACGTGATAACCACTACACTACAGAAACTTGGATATTGATTGTTCCGCAACCCACAACCCGCAAGCCATGCAGAAACGAATTGAGAAAAAGAATCCAGCCAATTAGTGCCAACAAAAAAAATTGCATGTTTCTGCCCTGTCTCGAACAGGGGACCTTTCGCGTGTTAGGCGAACGTGATAACCACTACACTACAGAAACTTCCCCTTGATACAAAAACCCACCATTGCAGAAACCAAAGTTTGACAAATTGAAAGGCTTTCTTTGTGTTAAAAGGAAGACATAGTTCCATGTTTCTGCCCTGTCTCGAACAGGGGACCTTTCGCGTGTTAGGCGAACGTGATAACCACTACACTACAGAAACTTGGATATTGATTGTTCCGCAACCCACAACCCGCAAGCCATGCAGAAACGAATTGAGAAAAAGAATCCAGCCAATTAGTGCCAACAAAAAAAATTCCATGTTTCTGCCCTGTCTCGAACAGGGGACCTTTCGCGTGTAAGGCGAACGTGATAACCACTACACTACAGAAACTTGGATATTGATTGTTCCGCAACCCACAACCCGCAAGCCATGCAGAAACGAATTGAGAAAAAGAATCCAGCCAATTAGTGCCAACAAAAAAATTGCATGTTTCTGCCCTGTCTCGAACAGGGGACCTTTCGCGTGTTAGGCGAACGTGATAACCACTACACTACAGAAACTTCCGCTTGATACAAAAACCCACCATTGCAGAAACCAAAGTTTGACAAATTTAAAGGCTTTCTTTGTGTTAAAAGGAAGACATAGTTCCATGTTTCTGCCCTGTCTCGAACAGGGGACCTTTCGCGTGTTAGGCGAACGTGATAACCACTACACTACAGAAACTTGGATATTGATTGTTCCGCAACCCACAACCCACAAGCCATGCAGAAACGAATTGAGAAAAATAATCCAGCCAATTAGTGCCAACAAAAAAAATTCCATGTTTCTGCCCTGTCTCGAACAGGGGACCTTTCGCGTGTTAGGCGAACGTGATAACCACTACACTACAGAAACTTGGATATTGATTGTTCCGCAACCCACAACCCACAAGCCATGCAGAAACGAATTGAGAAAAATAATCCAGCCAATTAGTGCCAACAAAAAAAATTCCATGTTTCTGCCCTGTCTCGAACAGGGGACCTTTCGCGTGTTAGGCGAACGTGATAACCACTACACTACAGAAACTTAACCTTGATACAAAAACCCACCATTGCAGAAACCAAAGTTTGACAAATTTAAAGGCTTTCTTTGTGTTAAAAGGAACACATAGTTCCTTGTTTCTGCCCAGTTTCGAACAGGGGACCTTTCGCGTGTGAGGCGAACGTGATAACCACTACACTACAGAAACTTGGATATTGATTGTTCCGCAACCCACAACCCGCAAGCCATGCAGAAACGAATTGAGAAAAAGAATCCAGCCAATTAGTGCCAACAAAAAAAATTGCATGTTTCTGCCCTGTCTCGAACAGGGGACCTTTCGCGTGTTAGGCGAACGTGATAACCACTACACTACAGAAACTTCCGCTTGATACAAAAACCCACCATTGCAGAAACCAAAGTTTGACAAATTTAAAGGCTTTCTTTGTGTTAAAAGGAAGACATAGTTCCATGTTTCTGCCCTGTCTCGAACAGGGGACCTTTCGCGTGTTAGGCGAACGTGATAACCACTACACTACAGAAACTTGGATATTGATTGTTCCGCAACCCACAACCCACAAGCCATGCAGAAACGAATTGAGAAAAATAATCCAGCCAATTAGTGCCAACAAAAAAAATTCCATGTTTCTGCCCTGTCTCGAACAGGGGACCTTTCGCGTGTTAGGCGAACGTGATAACCACTACACTACAGAAACTTGGATATTGATTGTTCCGCAACCCACAACCCACAAGCCATGCAGAAACGAATTGAGAAAAATAATCCAGCCAATTAGTGCCAACAAAAAAAATTCCATGTTTCTGCCCTGTCTCGAACAGGGGACCTTTCGCGTGTTAGGCGAACGTGATAACCACTACACTACAGAAACTTAACCTTGATACAAAAACCCACCATTGCAGAAACCAAAGTTTGACAAATTTAAAGGCTTTCTTTGTGTTAAAAGGAACACATAGTTCCTTGTTTCTGCCCAGTTTCGAACAGGGGACCTTTCGCGTGTGAGGCGAACGTGATAACCACTACACTACAGAAACTTGGATATTGATTGTTCCGCAACCCACAACCCGCAAGCCATGCAGAAACGAATTGAGAAAAAGAATCCAGCCAATTAGTGCCAACAAAAAAAATTGCATGTTTCTGCCCTGTCTCGAACAGGGGACCTTTCGCGTGTTAGGCGAACGTGATAACCACTACACTACAGAAACTTCCCCTTGATACAAAAACCCACCATTGCAGAAACCAAAGTTTGACAAATTGAAAGGCTTTCTTTGTGTTAAAAGGAAGACATAGTTCCATGTTTCTGCCCTGTCTCGAACAGGGGACCTTTCGCGTGTTAGGCGAACGTGATAACCACTACACTACAGAAACTTGGATATTGATTGTTCCGCAACCCACAACCCGCAAGCCATGCAGAAACGAATTGAGAAAAAGAATCCAGCCAATTAGTGCCAACAAAAAAAATTCCATGTTTCTGCCCTGTCTCGAACAGGGGACCTTTCGCGTGTAAGGCGAACGTGATAACCACTACACTACAGAAACTTGGATATTGATTGTTCCGCAACCCACAACCCGCAAGCCATGCAGAAACGAATTGAGAAAAAGAATCCAGCCAATTAGTGCCAACAAAAAAATTGCATGTTTCTGCCCTGTCTCGAACAGGGGACCTTTCGCGTGTTAGGCGAACGTGATAACCACTACACTACAGAAACTTCCCGTTGATACAAAAACCCACCATTGCAGAAACCAAAGTTTGACAAATTGAAAGGCTTTCTTTGTGTTAAAAGGAAGACATAGTTCCATGTTTCTGCCCTGTCTCGAACAGGGGACCTTTCGCGTGTTAGGCGAACGTGATAACCACTACACTACAGAAACTTGGATATTGATTGTTCTGCAACCCACAACCCGCAAGCCATGCAGAAACGAATTGAGAAAAAGAATCCAGCCAATTAGTGGCAACATAAAAAATTCCATGTTTCTGCCCTGTCTCGAACAGGGGACCTTTCGCGTGTTAGGCGAACGTGATAACCACTACACTACAGAAACTTGGATATTGATTGTTCCGCAACCCACAACCCGCAAGCCATGCAGAAACGAATTGAGAAAAAGAATCCAGCCAATTAGTGCCAACAAAAAAAATTCCATGTTTCTGCCCTGTCTCGAACAGGGGACCTTTCGCGTGTAAGGCGAACGTGATAACCACTACACTACAGAAACTTCCCCTTGATACAAAAACCCACCATTGCAGAAACCAAAGTTTGACAAATTGAAAGGCTTTCTTTGTGTTAAAAGGAAGACATAGTTCCATGTTTCTGCCCTGTCTCGAACAGGGGACCTTTCGCGTGTTAGGCGAACGTGATAACCACTACACTACAGAAACTTGGATATTGATTGTTCCGCAACCCACAACCCGCAAGCCATGCAGAAACGAATTGAGAAAAAGAATCCAGCCAATTAGTGCCAACAAAAAAAATTCCATGTTTCTGCCCTGTCTCGAACAGGGGACCTTTCGCGTGTAAGGCGAACGTGATAACCACTACACTACAGAAACTTGGATATTGATTGTTCCGCAACCCACAACCCGCAAGCCATGCAGAAACGAATTGAGAAAAAGAATCCAGCCAATTAGTGCCAACAAAAAAATTGCATGTTTCTGCCCTGTCTCGAACAGGGGACCTTTCGCGTGTTAGGCGAACGTGATAACCACTACACTACAGAAACTTCCCCTTGATACAAAAACCCACCATTGCAGAAACCAAAGTTTGACAAATTGAAAGGCTTTCTTTGTGTTAAAAGGAAGACATAGTTCCATGTTTCTGCCCTGTCTCGAACAGGGGACCTTTCGCGTGTTAGGCGAACGTGATAACCACTACACTACAGAAACTTGGATATTGATTGTTCCGCAACCCACAACCCGCAAGCCATGCAGAAACGAATTGAGAAAAAGAATCCAGCCAATTAGTGCCAACAAAAAAAATTCCATGTTTCTGCCCTGTCTCGAACAGGGGACCTTTCGCGTGTAAGGCGAACGTGATAACCACTACACTACAGAAACTTGGATATTGATTGTTCCGCAACCCACAACCCGCAAGCCATGCAGAAACGAATTGAGAAAAATAATCCAGCCAATTAGTGCCAACAAAAAAAATTCCATGTTTCTGCCCTGTCTCGAACAGGGGACCTTTCGCGTGTTAGGCGAACGTGATAACCACTACACTACAGAAACTTAACCTTGATACAAAAACCCACCATTGCAGAAACCAAAGTTTGACAAATTTAAAGGCTTTCTTTGTGTTAAAAGGAACACATAGTTCCTTGTTTCTGCCCAGTTTCGAACAGGGGACCTTTCGCGTGTGAGGCGAACGTGATAACCACTACACTACAGAAACTTGGATATTGATTGTTCCGCAACCCACAACCCGCAAGCCATGCAGAAACGAATTGAGAAAAAGAATCCAGCCAATTAGTGCCAACAAAAAAAATTGCATGTTTCTGCCCTGTCTCGAACAGGGGACCTTTCGCGTGTTAGGCGAACGTGATAACCACCACACTACAGAAACTTCCCCTTGATACAAAAACCCACCATTGCAGAAACCAAAGTTTGACAAATTGAAAGGCTTTCTTTGTGTTAAAAGGAAGACATAGTTCCATGTTTCTGCCCTGTCTCGAACAGGGGACCTTTCGCGTGTTAGGCGAACGTGATAACCACTACACTACAGAAACTTGGATATTGATTGTTCCGCAACCCACAACCCGCAAGCCATGCAGAAACGAATTGAGAAAAAGAATCCAGCCAATTAGTGCCAACAAAAAAAATTCCATGTTTCTGCCCTGTCTCGAACAGGGGACCTTTCGCGTGTAAGGCGAACGTGATAACCACTACACTACAGAAACTTGGATATTGATTGTTCCGCAACCCACAACCCGCAAGCCATGCAGAAACGAATTGAGAAAAAGAATCCAGCCAATTAGTGCCAACAAAAAAATTGCATGTTTCTGCCCTGTCTCGAACAGGGGACCTTTCGCGTGTTAGGCGAACGTGATAACCACTACACTACAGAAACTTCCGCTTGATACAAAAACCCACCATTGCAGAAACCAAAGTTTGACAAATTTAAAGGCTTTCTTTGTGTTAAAAGGAAGACATAGTTCCATGTTTCTGCCCTGTCTCGAACAGGGGACCTTTCGCGTGTTAGGCGAACGTGATAACCACTACACTACAGAAACTTGGATATTGATTGTTCCGCAACCCACAACCCACAAGCCATGCAGAAACGAATTGAGAAAAATAATCCAGCCAATTAGTGCCAACAAAAAAAATTCCATGTTTCTGCCCTGTCTCGAACAGGGGACCTTTCGCGTGTTAGGCGAACGTGATAACCACTACACTACAGAAACTTGGATATTGATTGTTCCGCAACCCACAACCCACAAGCCATGCAGAAACGAATTGAGAAAAATAATCCAGCCAATTAGTGCCAACAAAAAAAATTCCATGTTTCTGCCCTGTCTCGAACAGGGGACCTTTCGCGTGTTAGGCGAACGTGATAACCACTACACTACAGAAACTTAACCTTGATACAAAAACCCACCATTGCAGAAACCAAAGTTTGACAAATTTAAAGGCTTTCTTTGTGTTAAAAGGAACACATAGTTCCTTGTTTCTGCCCAGTTTCGAACAGGGGACCTTTCGCGTGTGAGGCGAACGTGATAACCACTACACTACAGAAACTTGGATATTGATTGTTCCGCAACCCACAACCCGCAAGCCATGCAGAAACGAATTGAGAAAAAGAATCCAGCCAATTAGTGCCAACAAAAAAAATTGCATGTTTCTGCCCTGTCTCGAACAGGGGACCTTTCGCGTGTTAGGCGAACGTGATAACCACTACACTACAGAAACTTCCCCTTGATACAAAAACCCACCATTGCAGAAACCAAAGTTTGACAAATTGAAAGGCTTTCTTTGTGTTAAAAGGAAGACATAGTTCCATGTTTCTGCCCTGTCTCGAACAGGGGACCTTTCGCGTGTTAGGCGAACGTGATAACCACTACACTACAGAAACTTGGATATTGATTGTTCCGCAACCCACAACCCGCAAGCCATGCAGAAACGAATTGAGAAAAAGAATCCAGCCAATTAGTGCCAACAAAAAAAATTCCATGTTTCTGCCCTGTCTCGAACAGGGGACCTTTCGCGTGTAAGGCGAACGTGATAACCACTACACTACAGAAACTTGGATATTGATTGTTCCGCAACCCACAACCCGCAAGCCATGCAGAAACGAATTGAGAAAAAGAATCCAGCCAATTAGTGCCAACAAAAAAATTGCATGTTTCTGCCCTGTCTCGAACAGGGGACCTTTCGCGTGTTAGGCGAACGTGATAACCACTACACTACAGAAACTTCCCCTTGATACAAAAACCCACCATTGCAGAAACCAAAGTTTGACAAATTTAAAGGCTTTCTTTGTGTTAAAAGGAAGACATAGTTCCATGTTTCTGCCAAGTTTCGAACAGGGGACCTTTCGCGTGTAAGGCGAACGTGATAACCACTACACTACAGAAACTTGGATATTGATTGTTCTGCAACCCGCAACCCACAAGCCATGCAGAAACGAATTGAGAAAAAGAATCCAGCCAATTAGTGCCAACAAAAAAAATTCCATGTTTCTGCCCTGTCTCGAACAGGGGACCTTTCGCGTGTAAGGCGAACGTGATAACCACTACACTACAGAAACTTGGATATTGATTGTTCCGCAACCCACAACCCGCAAGCCATGCAGAAACGAATTGAGAAAAAGAATCCAGCCAATTAGTGCCAACAAAAAAAATTCCATGTTTCTGCCCTGTCTCGAACAGGGGACCTTTCGCGTGTAAGGCGAACGTGATAACCACTACACTACAGAAACTTGGATATTGATTGTTCCGCAACCCACAACCCGCAAGCCATGCAGAAACGAATTGAGAAAAAGAATCCAGCCAATTAGTGGCAACAAAAAAAATTCCATGTTTCTGCCCTGTCTCGAACAGGGGACCTTTCGCGTGTAAGGCGAACGTGATAACCACTACACTACAGAAACTTGGATATTGATTGTTCCGCAACCCACAACCCGCAAGCCATGCAGAAACGAATTGAGAAAAAGAATCCAGCCAATTAGTGCCAACAAAAAAATTGCATGTTTCTGCCCTGTCTCGAACAGGGGACCTTTCGCGTGTTAGGCGAACGTGATAACCACTACACTACAGAAACTTCCGCTTGATACAAAAACCCACCATTGCAGAAACCAAAGTTTGACAAATTTAAAGGCTTTCTTTGTGTTAAAAGGAAGACATAGTTCCATGTTTCTGCCCTGTCTCGAACAGGGGACCTTTCGCGTGTTAGGCGAACGTGATAACCACTACACTACAGAAACTTGGATATTGATTGTTCCGCAACCCACAACCCACAAGCCATGCAGAAACGAATTGAGAAAAATAATCCAGCCAATTAGTGCCAACAAAAAAAATTCCATGTTTCTGCCCTGTCTCGAACAGGGGACCTTTCGCGTGTTAGGCGAACGTGATAACCACTACACTACAGAAACTTGGATATTGATTGTTCCGCAACCCACAACCCACAAGCCATGCAGAAACGAATTGAGAAAAATAATCCAGCCAATTAGTGCCAACAAAAAAAATTCCATGTTTCTGCCCTGTCTCGAACAGGGGACCTTTCGCGTGTTAGGCGAACGTGATAACCACTACACTACAGAAACTTAACCTTGATACAAAAACCCACCATTGCAGAAACCAAAGTTTGACAAATTTAAAGGCTTTCTTTGTGTTAAAAGGAACACATAGTTCCTTGTTTCTGCCCAGTTTCGAACAGGGGACCTTTCGCGTGTGAGGCGAACGTGATAACCACTACACTACAGAAACTTGGATATTGATTGTTCCGCAACCCACAACCCGCAAGCCATGCAGAAACGAATTGAGAAAAAGAATCCAGCCAATTAGTGCCAACAAAAAAAATTCCATGTTTCTGCCCTGTCTCGAACAGGGGACCTTTCGCGTGTAAGGCGAACGTGATAACCACTACACTACAGAAACTTGGATATTGATTGTTCCGCAACCCACAACCCGCAAGCCATGCAGAAACGAATTGAGAAAAAGAATCCAGCCAATTAGTGCCAACAAAAAAATTGCATGTTTCTGCCCTGTCTCGAACAGGGGACCTTTCGCGTGTTAGGCGAACGTGATAACCACTACACTACAGAAACTTCCCCTTGATACAAAAACCCACCATTGCAGAAACCAAAGTTTGACAAATTGAAAGGCTTTCTTTGTGTTAAAAGGAAGACATAGTTCCATGTTTCTGCCCTGTCTCGAACAGGGGACCTTTCGCGTGTTAGGCGAACGTGATAACCACTACACTACAGAAACTTGGATATTGATTGTTCTGCAACCCACAACCCGCAAGCCATGCAGAAACGAATTGAGAAAAAGAATCCAGCCAATTAGTGGCAACATAAAAAATTCCATGTTTCTGCCCTGTCTCGAACAGGGGACCTTTCGCGTGTTAGGCGAACGTGATAACCACTACACTACAGAAACTTGGATATTGATTGTTCCGCAACCCACAACCCGCAAGCCATGCAGAAACGAATTGAGAAAAAGAATCCAGCCAATTAGTGCCAACAAAAAAAATTCCATGTTTCTGCCCTGTCTCGAACAGGGGACCTTTCGCGTGTAAGGCGAACGTGATAACCACTACACTACAGAAACTTCCCCTTGATACAAAAACCCACCATTGCAGAAACCAAAGTTTGACAAATTGAAAGGCTTTCTTTGTGTTAAAAGGAAGACATAGTTCCATGTTTCTGCCCTGTCTCGAACAGGGGACCTTTCGCGTGTTAGGCGAACGTGATAACCACTACACTACAGAAACTTGGATATTGATTGTTCCGCAACCCACAACCCGCAAGCCATGCAGAAACGAATTGAGAAAAAGAATCCAGCCAATTAGTGCCAACAAAAAAAATTCCATGTTTCTGCCCTGTCTCGAACAGGGGACCTTTCGCGTGTAAGGCGAACGTGATAACCACTACACTACAGAAACTTGGATATTGATTGTTCCGCAACCCACAACCCGCAAGCCATGCAGAAACGAATTGAGAAAAAGAATCCAGCCAATTAGTGCCAACAAAAAAATTGCATGTTTCTGCCCTGTCTCGAACAGGGGACCTTTCGCGTGTTAGGCGAACGTGATAACCACTACACTACAGAAACTTCCCCTTGATACAAAAACCCACCATTGCAGAAACCAAAGTTTGACAAATTGAAAGGCTTTCTTTGTGTTAAAAGGAAGACATAGTTCCATGTTTCTGCCCTGTCTCGAACAGGGGACCTTTCGCGTGTTAGGCGAACGTGATAACCACTACACTACAGAAACTTGGATATTGATTGTTCCGCAACCCACAACCCGCAAGCCATGCAGAAACGAATTGAGAAAAAGAATCCAGCCAATTAGTGGCAACATAAAAAATTCCATGTTTCTGCCCTGTCTCGAACAGGGGACCTTTCGCGTGTTAGGCGAACGTGATAACCACTACACTACAGAAACTTGGATATTGATTGTTCCGCAACCCACAACCCGCAAGCCATGCAGAAACGAATTGAGAAAAAGAATCCAGCCAATTAGTGCCAACAAAAAAAATTCCATGTTTCTGCCCTGTCTCGAACAGGGGACCTTTCGCGTGTAAGGCGAACGTGATAACCACTACACTACAGAAACTTGGATATTGATTGTTCCGCAACCCACAACCCGCAAGCCATGCAGAAACGAATTGAGAAAAATAATCCAGCCAATTAGTGGCAACAAAAAAAATTCCATGTTTCTGCCCTGTCTCGAACAGGGGACCTTTCGCGTGTTAGGCGAACGTGATAACCACTACACTACAGAAACTTCCCCTTGATACAAAAACCCACCATTGCAGAAACCAAAGTTTGACAAATTTAAAGGCTTTCTTTGTGTTAAAAGGAACACATAGTTCCTTGTTTCTGCCCAGTTTCGAACAGGGGACCTTTCGCGTGTGAGGCGAACGTGATAACCACTACACTACAGAAACTTGGATATTGATTGTTCCGCAACCCACAACCCGCAAGCCATGCAGAAACGAATTGAGAAAAAGAATCCAGCCAATTAGTGCCAACAAAAAAAATTGCATGTTTCTGCCCTGTCTCGAACAGGGGACCTTTCGCGTGTTAGGCGAACGTGATAACCACTACACTACAGAAACTTCCCCTTGATACAAAAACCCACCATTGCAGAAACCAAAGTTTGACAAATTGAAAGGCTTTCTTTGTGTTAAAAGGAAGACATAGTTCCATGTTTCTGCCCTGTCTCGAACAGGGGACCTTTCGCGTGTTAGGCGAACGTGATAACCACTACACTACAGAAACTTGGATATTGATTGTTCCGCAACCCACAACCCGCAAGCCATGCAGAAACGAATTGAGAAAAAGAATCCAGCCAATTAGTGCCAACAAAAAAAATTCCATGTTTCTGCCCTGTCTCGAACAGGGGACCTTTCGCGTGTAAGGCGAACGTGATAACCACTACACTACAGAAACTTGGATATTGATTGTTCCGCAACCCACAACCCGCAAGCCATGCAGAAACGAATTGAGAAAAAGAATCCAGCCAATTAGTGCCAACAAAAAAAATTGCATGTTTCTGCACTGTCTCGAACAGGGGACCTTTCGCGTGTTAGGCGAACGTGATAACCACTACACTACAGAAACTTCCCCTTGATACAAAAACCCACCATTGCAGAAACCAAAGTTTGACAAATTGAAAGGCTTTCTTTGTGTTAAAAGGAAGACATAGTTCCATGTTTCTGCCCTGTCTCGAACAGGGGACCTTTCGCGTGTTAGGCGAACGTGATAACCACTACACTACAGAAACTTGGATATTGATTGTTCCGCAACCCACAACCCGCAAGCCATGCAGAAACGAATTGAGAAAAAGAATCCAGCCAATTAGTGGCAACATAAAAAATTCCATGTTTCTGCCCTGTCTCGAACAGGGGACCTTTCGCGTGTTAGGCGAACGTGATAACCACTACACTACAGAAACTTGGATATTGATTGTTCCGCAACCCACAACCCGCAAGCCATGCAGAAACTAATTGAGAAAAAGAATCCAGCCAATTAGTGGCAACATAAAAAATTCCATGTTTCTGCCCTGTCTCGAACAGGGGACATTTCGCGTGTAAGGCGAACGTGATAAACACTACACTACAGAAACTTGGATATTGATTGTTCAGCAACCCACAACCCGCAAGCCATGCAGAAACGAATTGAGAAAAATAATCCAGCCAATTAGTGGCAACAAAAAAAATTCCATGTTTCTGCCCTGTCTCGAACAGGGGACCTTTCGCGTGTTAGGCGAACGTGATAACCACTACACTACAGAAACTTCCCCTTGATACAAAAACCCACCATTGCAGAAACCAAAGTTTGACAAATTTAAAGGCTTTCTTTGTGTTAAAAGGAAGACATAGTTCCTTGTTTCTGCCCTGTCTCGAACAGGGGACCTTTCGCGTGTTAGGCGAACGTGATAACCACTACACTACAGAAACTTGGATATTGATTGTTCCGCAACCCACAACCCGCAAGCCATGCAGAAACGAATTGAGAAAAAGAATCCAGCCAATTAGTGGCAACATAAAAAATTCCATGTTTCTGCCCTGTCTCGAACAGGGGACCTTTCGCGTGTGAGGCGAACGTGATAACCACTACACTACAGAAACTTCCCCTTGATACAAAAACCCACCATTGCAGAAACCAAAGTTTGACAAATTTAAAGGCTTTCTTTGTGTTAAAAGGAAGACATAGTTCCTTGTTTCTGCCCTGTCTCGAACAGGGGACCTTTCGCGTGTTAGGCGAACGTGATAACCACTACACTACAGAAACTTGGATATTGATTGTTCCGCAACCCACAACCCGCAAGCCATGCAGAAACGAATTGAGAAAAATAATCCAGCCAATTAGTGCCAACAAAAAAAATTCCATGTTTCTGCCCTGTCTCGAACAGGGGACCTTTCGCGTGTTAGGCGAACGTGATAACCACTACACTACAGAAACTTCCCCTTGATGCAAAAACCCACCATTGCAGAAACCAAAGTTTGACAAATTTAAAGGCTTTCTTTGTGTTAAAAGGAACACATAGTTCCTTGTTTCTGCCCAGTTTCGAACAGGGGACCTTTCGCGTGTGAGGCGAACGTGATAACCACTACACTACAGAAACTTCCCCTTGATACAAAAACCCACCATTGCAGAAACCAAAGTTTGACAAATTTAAAGGCTTTCTTTGTGTTAAAAGGAAGACATAGTTCCATGTTTCTGCCCTGTCTCGAACAGGGGACCTTTCGCGTGTTAGGCGAACGTGATAACCACTACACTACAGAAACTTGGATATTGATTGTTCTGCAACCCACAACCCGCAAGCCATGCAGAAACGAATTGAGAAAAAGAATCCAGCCAATTAGTGCCAACAAAAAAAATTCCATGTTTCTGCCCTGTCTCGAACAGGGGACCTTTCGCGTGTTAGGCGAACGTGATAACCACTACACTACAGAAACTTGGATATTGATTGTTCCGCAACCCACAACCCGCAAGCCATGCAGAAACGAATTGAGAAAAAGAATCCAGCCAATTAGTGCCAACAAAAAAAATTCCATGTTTCTGCCCTGTCTCGAACAGGGGACCTTTCGCGTGTTAGGCGAACGTGATAACCACTACACTACAGAAACTTGGATATTGATTGTTCCGCAAACCACAACCCGCAAGCCATGCAGAAACGAATTGAGAAAAAGAATCCAGCCAATTAGTGGCAACATAAAAAATTCCATGTTTCTGCCCTGCCTCGAACAGGGGACCTTTCGCGTGTTAGGCGAACGTGATAACCACTACACTACAGAAACTTCCCCTTGATACAAAAACCCACCATTGCAGAAACCAAAGTTTGACAAATTTAAAGGCTTTCTTTGTGTTAATAGGAACACATAGTTCCTTGTTTCTGCCCAGTTTCGAACAGGGGACCTTTCGCGTGTGAGGCGAACGTGATAACCACTACACTACAGAAACTTGGATATTGATTGTTCCGCAACTCACAACCCGCAAGCCATGCAGAAACGAATTGAGAAAAAGAATCCAGCCAATTAGTGCCAACAAAAAAAATTCCATGTTTCTGCCCTGTCTCGAACAGGGGACCTTTCGCGTGTTAGGCGAACGTGATAACCACTACACTACAGAAACTTCCCCTTGATACAAAAACCCACCATTGCAGAAACCAAAGTTTGACAAATTTAAAGGCTTTCTTTGTGTTAAAAGGAAGACATAGTTCCTTGTTTCTGCCCAGTTTCGAACAGAGGACCTTTCGCGTGTGAGGCGAACGTGATAACCACTACACTACAGAAACTTCCCCTTGATACAAAAACCCACCATTGCAGAAACCAAAGTTTGACAAATTTAAAGGCTTTCTTTGTGTTAAAAGGAAGACATAGTTCCATGTTTCTGCCCTGTCTCGAACAGGGGACCTTTCGCGTGTTAGGCGAACGTGATAACCACTACACTACAGAAACTTGGATATTGATTGTTCCGCAACCCACAACCCGCAAGCCATGCAGAAACGAATTGAGAAAAAGAATCCAGCCAATTAGTGCCAACAAAAAAAATTCCATGTTTCTGCCCTGTCTCGAACAGGGGACCTTTCGCGTGTTAGGCGAACGTGATAACCACTACACTACAGAAACTTCCGCTTGATACAAAAACCCACCATTGCAGAAACCAAAGTTTGACAAATTTAAAGGCTTTCTTTGTGTTAAAAGGAAGACATAGTTCCATGTTTCTGCCCTGTCTCGAACAGGGGACCTTTCGCGTGTTAGGCGAACGTGATAACCACTACACTACAGAAACTTGGATATTGATTGTTCCGCAACCCACAACCCGCAAGCCATGCAGAAACGAATTGAGAAAAAGAATCCAGCCAATTAGTGCCAACAAAAAAAATTCCATGTTTCTGCCCTGTCTCGAACAGGGGACCTTTCGCGTGTTAGGCGAACGTGATAACCACTACACTACAGAAACTTCCGCTTGATACAAAAACCCACCATTGCAGAAACCAAAGTTTGACAAATTTAAAGGCTTTCTTTGTGTTAAAAGGAAGACATAGTTCCATGTTTCTGCCCTGTCTCGAACAGGGGACCTTTCGCGTGTTAGGCGAACGTGATAACCACTACACTACAGAAACTTCCCCTTGATACAAAAACCCACCATTGCAGAAACCAAAGTTTGACAAATTTAAAGGCTTTCTTTGTGTTAAAAGGAAGACATAGTTCCATGTTTCTGCCCTGTCTCGAACAGGGGACCTTTCGCGTGTTAGGCGAACGTGATAACCACTACACTACAGAAACTTGGATATTGATTGTTCCGCAACCCACAACCCGCAAGCCATGCAGAAACGAATTGAGAAAAAGAATCCAGCCAATTAGTGCCAACAAAAAAAATTCCATGTTTCTGCCCTGTCTCGAACAGGGGACCTTTCGCGTGTTAGGCGAACGTGATAACCACTACACTACAGAAACTTCCGCTTGATACAAAAACCCACCATTGCAGAAACCAAAGTTTGACAAATTTAAAGGCTTTCTTTGTGTTAAAAGGAAGACATAGTTCCATGTTTCTGCCCTGTCTCGAACAGGGGACCTTTCGCGTGTTTGGCGAACATGATAACCACTACACTACAGAAACTTGGATATTGATTGTTCCGCAACCCACAACCCGCAAGCCATGCAGAAACGAATTGAGAAAAAGAATCCAGCCAATTAGTGCCAACAAAAAAAATTCCATGTTTCTGCCCTGTCTCGAACAGGGGACCTTTCGCGTGTTAGGCGAACGTGATAACCACTACACTACAGAAACTTGGATATTGATTGTTCCGCAACCCACAACCCGCAAGCCATGCAGAAACGAATTGAGAAAAAGAATCCAGCCAATTAGAGCCAACAAAAAAAAATCCATGTTTCTGCCCTGTCTCGAACAGGGGACCTTTCGCGTGTAAGGCGAACGTGATAACCACTACACTACAGAAACTTGGATATTGATTGTTCCGCAACACACAACCCGCAAGCCATGCAGAAACGAATTGAGAAAAAGAATCCAGCCAATTAGTGCCAACAAAAAAAAATTCCATGTTTCTGCCCTGTCTCGAACAGGGGACCTTTCGCGTGTAAGGAGAACGTGATAACCACTACACTACAGAAACTTGGATATTGATTGTTCCGCAACCCACAACCCGCAAGCCATGCAGAAACGAATTGAGAAAAAGAATCCAGCCAATTAGTGCCAACAAAAAAAATTCCATGTTTCTGCCCTGTCTCGAACAGGGGACCTTTCGCGTGTTAGGCGAACGTGATAACCACTACACTACAGAAACTTGGATATTGATTGTTCCGCAACCCACAACCCGCAAGCCATGCAGAAACGAATTGAGAAAAAGAATCCAGCCAATTAGTGCCAACAAAAAAAATTCCATGTTTCTGCCCTGTCTCGAACAGGGGACCTTTCGCGTGTTAGGCGAACGTGATAACCACTACACTACAGAAACTTCCGCTTGATACAAAAACCCACCATTGCAGAAACCAAAGTTTGACAAATTTAAAGGCTTTCTTTGTGTTAAAAGGAAGACATAGTTCCATGTTTCTGCCCTGTCTCAAACAGGGGACCTTTCGCGTGTTAGGCGAACATGATAACCACTACACTACAGAAACTTGGATATTGATTGTTCCGCAACCCACAACCCGCAAGCCATGCAGAAACGAATTGAGAAAAAGAATCCAGCCAATTAGTGGCAACATAAAAAATTCCATGTTTCTGCCCTGTCTCGAACAGGGGACCTTTCGCGTGTTAGGCGAACGTGATAACCACTACACTACAGAAACTTGGATATTGATTGTTCCGCAACCCACAACCCGCAAGCCATGCAGAAACGAATTGAGAAAAAGAATCCAGCCAATTAGTGGCAACATAAAAAATTCCATGTTTCTGCCCTGTCTCGAACAGGGGACCTTTCGCGTGTAAGGCGAACGTGATAACCACTACACTACAGAAACTTGGATATTGATTGTTCCGCAACCCACAACCCGCAAGCCATGCAGAAACGAATTGAGAAAAAGAATCCAGCCAATTAGTGGCAACATAAAAAATTCCATGTTTCTGCCCTGTCTCGAACAGGGGACCTTTCGCGTGTTAGGCGAACGTGATAACCACTACACTACAGAAACTTGGATATTGATTGTTCCGCAACCCACAACCCGCAAGCCATGCAGAAACGAATTGAGAAAAAGAATCCAGCCAATTAGTGGCAACATAAAAAATTCCATGTTTCTGCCCTGTCTCGAACAGGGGACCTTTCGCGTGTTAGGCGAACGTGATAACCACTACACTACAGAAACTTCCCCTTGATACAAAAACCCACCATTGCAGAAACCAAAGTTTGACAAATTTAAAGGCTTTCTTTGTGTTAAAAGGAACACATAGTTCCTTGTTTCTGCCCAGTTTCGAACAGGGGACCTTTCGCGTGTGAGGCGAACGTAATAACCACTACACTACAGAAACTTGGATATTGATTGTTCCGCAACCCACAACCCGCAAGCCATGCAGAAACGAATTGAGAAAAAGAATCCAGCCAATTAGTGCCAACAAAAAAAATTCCATGTTTCTGCCCTGTCTCGAACAGGGGACCTTTCGCGTGTTAGGCGAACGTGATAACCACTACACTACAGAAACTTCCCCTTGATACAAAAACCCACCATTGCAGAAACCAAAGTTTGACAAATTTAAAGGCTTTCTTTGTGTTAAAAGGAACACATAGTTCCTTGTTTCTGCCCAGTTTCGAACAGGGGGACCTTTCGCGTGTGAGGCGAACGTGATAACCACTACACTACAGAAACTTGGATATTGATTGTTCCGCAACCCACAACCCGCAAGCCATGCAGAAACGAATTGAGAAAAAGAATCCAGCCAATTAGTGCCAACAAAAAAAATTCCATGTTTCTGCCCTGTCTCGAACAGGGGACCTTTCGCGTGTTAGGCGAACGTGATAACCACTACACTACAGAAACTTGGATATTGATTGTTCCGCAACCCACAACCCGCAAGCCATGCAGAAACGAATTGAGAAAAAGAATCCAGCCAATTAGTGGCAACAAAAAAAATTCCATGTTTCTGCCCTGTCTCGAACAGGGGACCTTTCGCGTGTTAGGCGAACGTGATAACCACTACACTACAGAAACTTCCGCTTGATACAAAAACCCACCATTGCAGAAACCAAAGTTTGACAAATTTAAAGGCTTTCTTTGTGTTAAAAGGAAGACATAGTTCCATGTTTCTGCCCTGTCTCAAACAGGGGACCTTTCGCGTGTTAGGCGAACATGATAACCACTACACTACAGAAACTTGGATATTGATTGTTCCGCAACCCACAACCCGCAAGCCATGCAGAAACGAATTGAGAAAAAGAATCCAGCCAATTAGTGGCAACATAAAAAATTCCATGTTTCTGCCCTGTCTCGAACAGGGGACCTTTCGCGTGTTAGGCGAACGTGATAACCACTACACTACAGAAACTTGGATATTGATTGTTCCGCAACCCACAACCTGCAAGCCATGCAGAAACGAATTGAGAAAAAGAATCCAGCCAATTAGTGGCAACATAAAAAATTCCATGTTTCTGCCCTGTCTCGAACAGGGGACCTTTCGCGTGTAAGGCGAATGTGATAACCACTACACTACAGAAACTTGGATATTGATTGTTCCGCAACCCACAACCCGCAAGCCATGCAGAAACGAATTGAGAAAAATAATCCAGCCAATTAGTGCCAACAAAAAAAATTCCATGTTTCTGCCCTGTCTCGAACAGGGGACCTTTCGCGTGTTAGGCGAACGTGATAACCACTACACTACAGAAACTTCCCCTTGATACAAAAACCCACCATTGCAGAAACCAAAGTTTGACAAATTTAAAGGCTTTCTTTGTGTTAAAAGGAACACATAGTTCCTTGTTTCTGCCCAGTTTCGAACAGGGGACCTTTCGCGTGTGAGGCGAACGTGATAACCACTACACTACAGAAACTTGGATATTGATTGTTCCGCAACCCACAACCCGCAAGCCATGCAGAAACGAATTGAGAAAAAGAATCCAGCCAATTAGTGCCAACAAAAAAAATTCCATGTTTCTGCCCTGTCTCGAACAGGGGACCTTTCGCGTGTTAGGCGAACGTGATAACCACTACACTACAGAAACTTGGATATTGATTGTTCCGCAACCCACAACCCGCAAGCCATGCAGAAACGAATTGAGAAAAAGAATCCAGCCAATTAGTGCCAACAAAAAAAATTCCATGTTTCTGCCCTGTCTCGAACAGGGGACCTTTCGCGTGTTAGGCGAACGTGATAACCACTACACTACAGAAACTTCCGCTTGATACAAAAACCCACCATTGCAGAAACCAAAGTTTGACAAATTTAAAGGCTTTCTTTGTGTTAAAAGGAAGACATAGTTCCATGTTTCTGCCCTGTCTCAAACAGGGGACCTTTCGCGTGTTAGGCGAACATGATAACCACTACACTACAGAAACTTGGATATTGATTGTTCCGCAACCCACAACCCGCAAGCCATGCAGAAACGAATTGAGAAAAAGAATCCAGCCAATTAGTGGCAACATAAAAAATTCCATGTTTCTGCCCTGTCTCGAACAGGGGACCTTTCGCGTGTTAGGTGAACGTGATAACCACTACACTACAGAAACTTGGATATTGATTGTTCCGCAACCCACAACCCGCAAGCCATGCAGAAACGAATTGAGAAAAAGAATCCAGCCAATTAGTGGCAACATAAAAAATTCCATGTTTCTGCCCTGTCTCGAACAGGGGACCTTTCGCGTGTAAGGCGAACGTGATAACCACTACACTACAGAAACTTGGATATTGATTGTTCCGCAACCCACAACCCGCAAGCCATGCAGAAACGAATTGAGAAAAATAATCCAGCCAATTAGTGCCAACAAAAAAAATTCCATGTTTCTGCCCTGTCTCGAACAGGGGACCTTTCGCGTGTTAGGCGAACGTGATAACCACTACACTACAGAAACTTCCCCTTGATACAAAAACCCACCATTGCAGAAACCAAAGTTTGACAAATTTAAAGGCTTTCTTTGTGTTAAAAGGAACACATAGTTCCTTGTTTCTGCCCAGTTTCGAACAGGGGACCTTTCGCGTGTGAGGCGAACGTGATAACCACTACACTACAGAAACTTGGATATTGATTGTTCCGCAACCCACAACCCGCAAGCCATGCAGAAACGAATTGAGAAAAAGAATCCAGCCAATTAGTGCCAACAAAAAAAATTCCATGTTTCTGCCCTGTCTCGAACAGGGGACCTTTCGCGTGTTAGGCGAACGTGATAACCACTACACTACAGAAACTTCCCCTTGATACAAAAACCCACCATTGCAGAAACCAAAGTTTGACAAATTTAAAGGCTTTCTTTGTGTTAAAAGGAACACATAGTTCCTTGTTTCTGCCCAGTTTCGAACAGGGGACCTTTCGCGTGTGAGGCGAACGTGATAACCACTACACTACAGAAACTTGGACATTGATTGTTCCGCAACCCACAACCCGCAAGCCATGCAGAAACGAATTGAGAAAAAGAATCCAGCCAATTAGTGCCAACAAAAAAAATTCCATGTTTCTGCCCTGTCTCGAACAGGGGACCTTTCGCGTGTTAGGCGAACGTGATAACCACTACACTACAGAAACTTCCGCTTGATACAAAAACCCACCATTGCAGAAACCAAAGTTTGACAAATTTAAAGGCTTTCTTTGTGTTAAAAGGAAGACATAGTTCCATGTTTCTGCCCTGTCTCAAACAGGGGACCTTTCGCGTGTTAGGCGAACATGATAACCACTACACTACAGAAACTTGGATATTGATTGTTCCGCAACCCACAACCCGCAAGCCATGCAGAAACGAATTGAGAAAAAGAATCCAGCCAATTAGTGCCAACAAAAAAAATTCCATGTTTCTGCCCTGTCTCGAACAGGGGACCTTTCGCGTGTTAGGCGAACGTGATAACCACTACACTACAGAAACTTGGATATTGATTGTTCCGCAACCCACAACCCGCAAGCCATGCAGAAACGAATTGAGAAAAAGAATCCAGCCAATTAGTGCCAACAAAAAAAATTCCATGTTTCTGCCCTGTCTCGAACAGGGGACCTTTCGCGTGTTAGGCGAACGTGATAACCACTACACTACAGAAACTTCCGCTTGATACAAAAACCCACCATTGCAGAAACCAAAGTTTGACAAATTTAAAGGCTTTCTTTGTGTTAAAAGGAAGACATAGTTCCATGTTTCTGCCCTGTCTCAAACAGGGGACCTTTCGCGTGTTAGGCGAACATGATAACCACTACACTACAGAAACTTGGATATTGATTGTTCCGCAACCCACAACCCGCAAGCCATGCAGAAACGAATTGAGAAAAAGAATCCAGCCAATTAGTGGCAACATAAAAAATTCCATGTTTCTGCCCTGTCTCGAACAGGGGACCTTTCGCGTGTTAGGTGAACGTAATAACCACTACACTACAGAAACTTGGATATTGATTGTTCCGCAACCCACAACCCGCAAGCCATGCAGAAACGAATTGAGAAAAAGAATCCAGCCAATTAGTGGCAACATAAAAAATTCCATGTTTCTGCCCTGTCTCGAACAGGGGACCTTTCGCGTGTAAGGCGAACGTGATAACCACTACACTACAGAAACTTGGATATTGATTGTTCCGCAACCCACAACCCGCAAGCCATGCAGAAACGAATTGAGAAAAATAATCCAGCCAATTAGTGCCAACAAAAAAAATTCCATGTTTCTGCCCTGTCTCGAACAGGGGACCTTTCGCGTGTTAGGCGAACGTGATAACCACTACACTACAGAAACTTCCCCTTGATACAAAAACCCACCATTGCAGAAACCAAAGTTTGACAAATTTAAAGGCTTTCTTTGTGTTAAAAGGAACACATAGTTCCTTGTTTCTGCCCAGTTTCGAACAGGGGACCTTTCGCGTGTGAGGCGAACGTGATAACCACTACACTACAGAAACTTGGACATTGATTGTTCCGCAACCCACAACCCGCAAGCCATGCAGAAACGAATTGAGAAAAAGAATCCAGCCAATTAGTGCCAACAAAAAAAATTCCATGTTTCTGCCCTGTCTCGAACAGGGGACCTTTCGCGTGTTAGGCGAACGTGATAACCACTACACTACAGAAACTTCCGCTTGATACAAAAACCCACCATTGCAGAAACCAAAGTTTGACAAATTTAAAGGCTTTCTTTGTGTTAAAAGGAAGACATAGTTCCATGTTTCTGCCCTGTCTCAAACAGGGGACCTTTCGCGTGTTAGGCGAACATGATAACCACTACACTACAGAAACTTGGATATTGATTGTTCCGCAACCCACAACCCGCAAGCCATGCAGAAACGAATTGAGAAAAAGAATCCAGCCAATTAGTGGCAACAAAAAAAATTCCATGTTTCTGCCCTGTCTCGAACAGGGGACCTTTCGCGTGTTAGGCGAACGTGATAACCACTACACTACAGAAACTTCCCCTTGATACAAAAACCCACCATTGCAGAAACCAAAGTTTGACAAATTTAAAGGCTTTCTTTGTGTTAAAAGGAAGACATAGTTCCATGTTTCTGCCCTGTCTCGAACAGGGGACCTTTCGCGTGTTAGGCGAACGTGATAACCACTACACTACAGAAACTTGGATATTGATTGTTCCGCAACCCACAACCCGCAAGCCATGCAGAAACGAATTGAGAAAAAGAATCCAGCCAATTAGTGCCAACAAAAAAAATTCCATGTTTCTGCCCTGTCTCGAACAGGGGACCTTTCGCGTGTTAGGCGAACGTGATAACCACTACACTACAGAAACTTCCCCTTGATACAAAAACCCACCATTGCAGAAACCAAAGTTTGACAAATTTAAAGGCTTTCTTTGTGTTAAAAGGAAGACATAGTTCCATGTTTCTGCCCTGTCTCGAACAGGGGACCTTTCGCGTGTTAGGCGAACGTGATAACCACTACACTACAGAAACTTGGATATTGATTGTTCCGCAACCCACAACCCGCAAGCCATGCAGAAACGAATTGAGAAAAAGAATCCAGCCAATTAGTGCCAACAAAAAAAATTCCATGTTTCTGCCCTGTCTCGAACAGGGGACCTTTCGCGTGTTAGGCGAACGTGATAACCACTACACTACAGAAACTTCCGCTTGATACAAAAACCCACCATTGCAGAAACCAAAGTTTGACAAATTTAAAGGCTTTCTTTGTGTTAAAAGGAAGACATAGTTCCATGTTTCTGCCCTGTCTCAAACAGGGGACCTTTCGCGTGTTAGGCGAACGTGATAACCACTACACTACAGAAACTTCCCCTTGATACAAAAACCCACCATTGCAGAAACCAAAGTTTGACAAATTTAAAGGCTTTCTTTGTGTTAAAAGGAAGACATAGTTCCATGTTTCTGCCCTGTCTCGAACAGGGGACCTTTCGCGTGTTAGGCGAACGTGATAACCACTACACTACAGAAACTTGGATATTGATTGTTCCGCAACCCACAACCCGCAAGCCATGCAGAAACGAATTGAGAAAAAGAATCCAGCCAATTAGTGCCAACAAAAAAAATTCCATGTTTCTGCCCTGTCTCGAACAGGGGACCTTTCGCGTGTTAGGCGAACGTGATAACCACTACACTACAGAAACTTCCGCTTGATACAAAAACCCACCATTGCAGAAACCAAAGTTTGACAAATTTAAAGGCTTTCTTTGTGTTAAAAGGAAGACATAGTTCCATGTTTCTGCCCTGTCTCAAACAGGGGACCTTTCGCGTGTTAGGCGAACATGATAACCACTACACTACAGAAACTTGGATATTGATTGTTCCGCAACCCACAACCCGCAAGCCATGCAGAAACGAATTGAGAAAAAGAATCCAGCCAATTAGTGGCAACATAAAAAATTCCATGTTTCTGCCCTGTCTCGAACAGGGGACCTTTCGCGTGTTAGGCGAACGTGATAACCACTACACTACAGAAACTTCCCCTTGATACAAAAACCCACCATTGCAGAAACCAAAGTTTGACAAATTTAAAGGATTTCTTTGTGTTAAAAGGAACACATAGTTCCTTGTTTCTGCCCAGTTTCGAACAGGGGACCTTTCGCGTGTGAGGCGAACGTGATAACCACTACACTACAGAAACTTGGATATTGATTGTTCCGCAACCCACAACCCGCAAGCCATGCAGAAACGAATTGAGAAAAAGAATCCAGCCAATTAGTGCCAACAAAAAAAATTCCATGTTTCTGCCCTGTCTCGAACAGGGGACCTTTCGCGTGTTAGGCGAACGTGATAACCACTACACTACAGAAACTTCCGCTTGATACAAAAACCCACCATTGCAGAAACCAAAGTTTGACAAATTTAAAGGCTTTCTTTGTGTTAAAAGGAAGACATAGTTCCATGTTTCTGCCCTGTCTCGAACAGGGGACCTTTCGCGTGTTAGGCGAACATGATAACCACTACACTACAGAAACTTGAATATTGATTGTTCCGCAACCCACAACCCGCAAGCCATGCAGAAACGAATTGAGAAAAAGAATCCAGCCAATTAGTGCCAACAAAAAAAATTCCATGTTTCTGCCCTGTCTCGAACAGGGGACCTTTCGCGTGTTAGGCGAACGTGATAACCACTACACTACAGAAACTTGGATATTGATTGTTCCGCAACCCACAACCCGCAAGCCATGCAGAAACGAATTGAGAAAAAGAATCCAGCCAATTAGAGCCAACAAAAAAAAATCCATGTTTCTGCCCTGTCTCGAACAGGGGACCTTTCGCGTGTAAGGCGAACGTGATAACCACTACACTACAGAAACTTGGATATTGATTGTTCCGCAACACACAACCCGCAAGCCATGCAGAAACGAATTGAGAAAAAGAATCCAGCCAATTAGTGCCAACAAAAAAAAATTCCATGTTTCTGCCCTGTCTCGAACAAAGGACCTTTCGCGTGTAAGGAGAACGTGATAACCACTACACTACAGAAACTTGGATATTGATTGTTCCGCAACCCACAACCCGCAAGCCATGCAGAAACGAATTGAGAAAAAGAATCCAGCCAATTAGTGCCAACAAAAAAAATCCATGTTTCTGCGCTGTCTCGAACAGGGGACCTTTCGCGTGTAAGGCGAACGTGATAACCACTACACTACAGAAACTTGGATATTGATTGTTCCGCAACACACAACCCGCAAGCCATGCAGAAACGAATTGAGAAAAAGAATCCAGCCAATTAGTGCCAACAAAAAAAAATTCCATGTTTCTGCCCTGTCTCGAACAAAGGACCTTTCGCGTGTAAGGAGAACGTGATAACCACTACACTACAGAAACTTGGATATTGATTGTTCCGCAACCCACAACCCGCAAGCCATGCAGAAACGAATTGAGAAAAAGAATCCAGCCAATTAGTGCCAACAAAAAAAATTCCATGTTTCTGCCCTGTCTCGAACAGGGGACCTTTCGCGTGTTAGGCAAACGTGATAACCACTACACTACAGAAACTTCCCCTTGATATAAAAACCCACCATTGCAGAAACCAAAGTTTGACAAATTTAAAGGCTTTCTTTGTGTTAAAAGGAACACATAGTTCCTTGTTTCTGCCCAGTTTCGAACAGGGGACCTTTCGCGTGTGAGGCGAACGTGATAACCACTACACTACAGAAACTTGGATATTGATTGTTCCGCAACCCACAACCCGCAAGCCATGCAGAAACGAATTGAGAAAAAGAATCCAGCCAATTAGTGCCAACAAAAAAAATTCCATGTTTCTGCCCTGTCTCGAACAGGGGACCTTTCGCGTGTTAGGCGAACGTGATAACCACTACACTACAGAAACTTCCGCTTGATACAAAAACCCACCATTGCAGAAACCAAAGTTTGACAAATTTAAAGGCTTTCTTTGTGTTAAAAGGAACACATAGTTCCTTGTTTCTGCCCAGTTTCGAACAGGGGACCTTTCGCGTGTGAGGCGAACGTGATAACCACTACACTACAGAAACTTGGATATTGATTGTTCCGCAACCCACAACCCGCAAGCCATGCAGAAACGAATTGAGAAAAAGAATCCAGCCAATTAGTGCCAACAAAAAAAATTCCATGTTTCTGCCCTGTCTCGAACAGGGGACCTTTCGCGTGTTAGGCGAACGTGATAACCACTACACTACAGAAACTTCCGCTTGATACAAAAACCCACCATTGCAGAAACCAAAGTTTGACAAATTTAAAGGCTTTCTTTGTGTTAAAAGGAAGACATAGTTCCATGTTTCTGCCCTGTCTCGAACAGGGGACCTTTCGCGTGTTAGGCAAACATGATAACCACTACACTACAGAAACTTGGATATTGATTGTTCCGCAACCCACAACCCGCAAGCCATGCAGAAACGAATTGAGAAAAAGAATCCAGCCAATTAGTGCCAACAAAAAAAATTCCATGTTTCTGCCCTGTCTCGAACAGGGGACCTTTCGCGTGTTAGGCGAACGTGATAACCACTACACTACAGAAACTTCCCCTTGATACAAAAACCCACCATTGCAGAAACCAAAGTTTGACAAATTTAAAGGCTTTCTTTGTGTTAAAAGGAACACATAGTTCCTTGTTTCTGCCCAGTTTCGAACAGGGGACCTTTCGCGTGTGAGGCGAACGTGATAACCACTACACTACAGAAACTTGGATATTGATTGTTCCGCAACCCACAACCCGCAAGCCATGCAGAAACGAATTGAGAAAAAGAATCCAGCCAATTAGTGCCAACAAAAAAAATTCCATGTTTCTGCCCTGTCTCGAACAGGGGACCTTTCGCGTGTTAGGCGAACGTGATAACCACTACACTACAGAAACTTCCGCTTGATACAAAAACCCACCATTGCAGAAACCAAAGTTTGACAAATTTAAAGGCTTTCTTTGTGTTAAAAGGAAGACATAGTTCCATGTTTCTGCCCTGTCTCGAACAGGGGACCTTTCGCGTGTTAGGCAAACATGATAACCACTACACTACAGAAACTTGGATATTGATTGTTCCGCAACCCACAACCCGCAAGCCATGCAGAAACGAATTGAGAAAAAGAATCCAGCCAATTAGTGCCAACAAAAAAAATTCCATGTTTCTGCCCTGTCTCGAACAGGGGACCTTTCGCGTGTTAGGCGAACGTGATAACCACTACACTACAGAAACTTGGATATTGATTGTTCCGCAACCCACAACCCGCAAGCCATGCAGAAACGAATTGAGAAAAAGAATCCAGCCAATTAGTGCCAACAAAAAAAAATTCCATGTTTCTGCCCTGTCTCGAACAGGGGACCTTTCGCGTGTAAGGCGAACGTGATAACCACTACACTACAGAAACTTGGATATTGATTGTTCCGCAACCCACAACCCGCAAGCCATGCAGAAACGAATTGAGAAAAAGAATCCAGCCAATTAGTGCCAACAAAAAAAATTCCATGTTTCTGCCCTGTCTCGAACAGGGGACCTTTCGCGTGTTAGGCGAACGTGATAACCACTACACTACAGAAACTTCCCCTTGATACAAAAACCCACCATTGCAGAACCCAAAGTTTGACAAATTTAAAGGCTTTCTTTGTGTTAAAAGGAACACATAGTTCCTTGTTTCTGCCCAGTTTCGAACAGGGGACCTTTCGCGTGTGAGGCGAACGTGATAACCACTACACTACAGAAACTTGGATATTGATTGTTCCGCAACCCACAACCCGCAAGCCATGCAGAAACGAATTGAGAAAAAGAATCCAGCCAATTAGTGGCAACAAAAAAAATTCCATGTTTCTGCCCTGTCTCGAACAGGGGACCTTTCGCGTGTTAGGCGAACGTGATAACCACTACACTACAGAAACTTCTCCTTGATACAAAAACCCACCATTGCAGAAACCAAAGTTTGACAAATTTAAAGGCTTTCTTTGTGTTAAAAGGAAGACATAGTTCCATGTTTCTGCCCTGTCTCGAACAGGGGACCTTTCGCGTGTTAGGCGAACGTGATAACCACTACACTACAGAAACTTGGATATTGATTGTTCCGCAACCCACAACCCGCAACCCGCAAGCCATGCAGAAACGAATTGAGAAAAAGAATCCAGCCAATTAGTGCCAACAAAAAAAATTCCATGTTTCTGCCCTGTCTCGAACAGGGGACCTTTCGCGTGTTAGGCGAACGTGATAACCACTACACTACAGAAACTTCCGCTTGATACAAAAACCCACCATTGCAGAAACCAAAGTTTGACAAATTTAAAGGCTTTCTTTGTGTTAAAAGGAAGACATAGTTCCATGTTTCTGCCCTGTCTCAAACAGGGGACCTTTCGCGTGTTAGGCGAACATGATAACCACTACACTACAGAAACTTGGATATTGATTGTTCCGCAACCCACAACCCGCAAGCCATGCAGAAACGAATTGAGAAAAAGAATCCAGCCAATTAGTGGCAACATAAAAAATTCCATGTTTCTGCCCTGTCTCGAACAGGGGACCTTTCGCGTGTTAGGCGAACGTGATAACCACTACACTACAGAAACTTGGATATTGATTGTTCCGCAACCCACAACCCGCAAGCCATGCAGAAACGAATTGAGAAAAAGAATCCAGCCAATTAGTGGCAACATAAAAAATTCCATGTTTCTGCCCTGTCTCGAACAGGGGACCTTTCGCGTGTAAGGCGAACGTGATAACCACTACACTACAGAAACTTGGATATTGATTGTTCCGCAACCCACAACCCGCAAGCCATGCAGAAACGAATTGAGAAAAATAATCCAGCCAATTAGTGCCAACATAAAAAATTCCATGTTTCTGCCCTGTCTCGAACAGGGGACCTTTCGCGTGTTAGGCGAACGTGATAACCACTACACTACAGAAACTTCCCCTTGATACAAAAACCCACCATTGCAGAAACCAAAGTTTGACAAATTTAAAGGCTTTCTTTGTGTTAAAAGGAACACATAGTTCCTTGTTTCTGCCCAGTTTCGAACAGGGGACCTTTCGCGTGTGAGGCGAACGTGATAACCACTACACTACAGAAACTTGGATATTGATTGTTCCGCAACCCACAACCCGCAAGCCATGCAGAAACGAATTGAGAAAAAGAATCCAGCCAATTAGTGCCAACAAAAAAAATTCCATGTTTCTGCCCTGTCTCGAACAGGGGACCTTTCGCGTGTTAGGCGAACGTGATAACCACTACACTACAGAAACTTCCGCTTGATACAAAAACCCACCATTGCAGAAACCAAAGTTTGACAAATTTAAAGGCTTTCTTTGTGTTAAAAGGAAGACATAGTTCCATGTTTCTGCCCTGTCTCAAACAGGGGACCTTTCGCGTGTTAGGCGAACATGATAACCACTACACTACAGAAACTTGGATATTGATTGTTCCGCAACCCACAACCCGCAAGCCATGCAGAAACGAATTGAGAAAAAGAATCCAGCCAATTAGTGGCAACAAAAAAAATTCCATGTTTCTGCCCTGTCTCGAACAGGGGACCTTTCGCGTGTTAGGCGAACGTGATAACCACTACACTACAGAAACTTCCCCTTGATACAAAAACCCACCATTGCAGAAACCAAAGTTTGACAAATTTAAAGGCTTTCTTTGTGTTAAAAGGAACACATAGTTCCTTGTTTCTGCCCAGTTTCGAACAGGGGACCTTTCGCGTGTGAGGCGAACGTGATAACCACTACACTACAGAAACTTGGATATTGATTGTTCCGCAACCCACAACCCGCAAGCCATGCAGAAACGAATTGAGAAAAAGAATCCAGCCAATTAGTGCCAACAAAAAAAATTCCATGTTTCTGCCCTGTCTCGAACAGGGGACCTTTCGCGTGTTAGGCGAACGTGATAACCACTACACTACAGAAACTTCCGCTTGATACAAAAACCCACCATTGCAGAAACCAAAGTTTGACAAATTTAAAGGCTTTCTTTGTGTTAAAAGGAAGACATAGTTCCATGTTTCTGCCCTGTCTCAAACAGGGGACCTTTCGCGTGTTAGGCGAACATGATAACCACTACACTACAGAAACTTGGATATTGATTGTTCCGCAACCCACAACCCGCAAGCCATGCAGAAACGAATTGAGAAAAAGAATCCAGCCAATTAGTGGCAACAAAAAAAATTCCATGTTTCTGCCCTGTCTCGAACAGGAGACCTTTCGCGTGTTAGGCGAACGTGATAACCACTACACTACAGAAACTTCCCCTTGATACAAAAACCCACCATTGCAGAAACCAAAGTTTGACAAATTTAAAGGCTTTCTTTGTGTTAAAAGGAACACATAGTTCCTTGTTTCTGCCCAGTTTCGAACAGGGGACCTTTCGCGTGTGAGGCAAACGTGATAACCACTACACTACAGAAACTTGGATATTGATTGTTCCGCAACCCACAACCCGCAAGCCATGCAGAAACGAATTGAGAAAAAGAATCCAGCCAATTAGTGCCAACAAAAAAAATTCCATGTTTCTGCCCTGTCTCGAACAGGGGACCTTTCGCGTGTTAGGCGAACGTGATAACCACTACACTACAGAAACTTCCGCTTGATACAAAAACCCACCATTGCAGAAACCAAAGTTTGACAAATTTAAAGGCTTTCTTTGTGTTAAAAGGAACACATAGTTCCTTGTTTCTGCCCAGTTTCAAACAGGGGACCTTTCGCGTGTGAGGCGAACGTGATAACCACTACACTACAGAAACTTGGATATTGATTGTTCCGCAACCCACAACCCGCAAGCCATGCAGAAACGAATTGAGAAAAAGAATCCAGCCAATTAGTGCCAACAAAAAAAATTCCATGTTTCTGCCCTGTCTCGAACAGGGGACCTTTCGCGTGTTAGGCGAACGTGATAACCACTACACTACAGAAACTTCCCCTTGATACAAAAACCCACCATTGCAGAAACCAAAGTTTGACAAATTTAAAGGCTTTCTTTGTGTTAAAAGGAACACATAGTTCCTTGTTTCTGCCCAGTTTCGAACAGGGGACCTTTCGCGTGTGAGGCGAACGTGATAACCACTACACTACAGAAACTTGGATATTGATTGTTCCGCAACCCACAACCCGCAAGCCATGCAGAAACGAATTGAGAAAAAGAATCCAGCCAATTAGTGCCAACAAAAAAAATTCCATGTTTCTGCCCTGTCTCGAACAGGGGACCTTTCGCGTGTTAGGCGAACGTGATAACCACTACACTACAGAAACTTCCGCTTGATACAAAAACCCACCATTGCAGAAACCAAAGTTTGACAAATTTAAAGGCTTTCTTTGTGTTAAAAGGAAGACATAGTTCCATGTTTCTGCCCTGTCTCAAACAGGGGACCTTTCACGTGTTAGGCGAACATGATAACCACTACACTACAGAAACTTGGATATTGATTGTTCCGCAACCCACAACCCGCAAGCCATGCAGAAACGAATTGAGAAAAAGAATCCAGCCAATTAGTGGCAACAAAAAAAATTCCATGTTTCTGCCCTGTCTCGAACAGGGGACCTTTCGCGTGTTAGGCGAACGTGATAACCACTACACTACAGAAACTTCCCCTTGATACAAAAACCCACCATTGCAGAAACCAAAGTTTGACAAATTTAAAGGCTTTCTTTGTGTTAAAAGGAAGACATAGTTCCATGTTTCTGCCCTGTCTAGAACAGGGGACCTTTCGCGTGTTAGGCGAACGTGATAACCACTACACTACAGAAACTTGGATATTGATTGTTTCGCAACCCGCAACCCGCAAGCCATGCAGAAACGAATTGAGAAAAAGAATCCAGCCAATTAGTGCCAACAAAAAAAATTCCATGTTTATGCCCTGTCTCAAACAGGGGACCTTTCGCGTGTTAGGCGAACATGATAACCACTACACTACAGAAACGTGGATATTGATTGTTCCGCAACCCACAACCCGCAAGCCATGCAGAAACGAATTGAGAAAAAGAATCCAGCCAATTAGTGGCAACATAAAAAATTCCTTGTTTCTGCCCAGTTTCGAACAGGGGACCTTTCGCGTGTGAGGCGAACGTGATAACCACTACACTACAGAAACTTGGATATTGATTGTTCCGCAACCCACAACCCGCAAGCCATGCAGAAACGAATTGAGAAAAAGAATCCAGCCAATTAGTGCCAACAAAAAAAATTCCATGTTTCTGCCCTGTCTCGAACAGGGGACCTTTCGCGTGTTAGGCGAACGTGATAACCACTACACTACAGAAACTTCCGCTTGATACAAAAACCCACCATTGCAGAAACCAAAGTTTGACAAATTTAAATGCTTTCTTTGTGTTAAAAGGAAGACATAGTTCCATGTTTCTGCCCTGTCTCAAACAGGGGACCTTTCGCGTGTTAGGCGAACATGATAACCACTACACTACAGAAACTTGGATATCGATTGTTCCGCAACCCACAACCCGCAAGCCATGCAGAAACGAATTGAGAAAAAGAATCCAGCCAATTAGTGGCAACATAAAAAATTCCATGTTTCTGCCCTGTCTCGAACAGGGGACCTTTCGCGTGTAAGGCGAACGTGATAACCACTACACTACAGAAACTTGGATATTGATTGTTCCGCAACCCACAACCCGCAAGCCATGCAGAAACGAATTGAGAAAAATAATCCAGCCAATTAGTGCCAACAAAAAAAATTCCATGTTTCTGCCCTGTCTCGAACAGGGGACCTTTCGCGTGTTAGGCGAACG